>NW_017306710.1:1000737-1029150 GCF_000935625.1 Nanorana parkeri
GGGGGAGGCAGATGGATCGCGAGCACCTCTCCTGTTTTATTCCAGATCAAGAAGGTTCTCTCCTATAGTGTTATACATATTTTGTCTTTGCTATTTTTTCTGATTTTGGACAGCTACCTTCTTGTTATCCCAGATTCCTGACCCTCTGTCCTACTGGCATGTACAGTGATGCGGTAGATCTGCTCCTCTTTGGATTCCTACCTAGAATGCCAGTCTACGTCACTGGACTGTTATGAGACGGTTCGCTGTACTCTCACAAGTTTGGGTCTGTGGTTGTGCCCTCGTGGCGCTTGGATGTTTCCACGGGGCTCACCTTCTGCTGTCCAGAGGTGGGGCCCCTCCTGTAACGACTGTTCATTTAAGTTAGTAGTCACTAGTATTACTGGGATGTGGGAATATATGTTTTTTGTAGTTGGATGGTGTATGTGTTTTTTGGTTTACTTGTATGTTACTTACTGTACTAATTTCAAGTGGGTCTGTGTTCTGGTGCCTGGGGAGGGGGAGGCGGGTGGGGGGGAATGGGACTGTTTCGTGGAAGGGGACAGAGATGTCTACTTGTATTTCCCCATTGAGAAATGACCGATATTAATATAGTGTCGTGGAATGTCCGAGGGCTAAACTCTCGAATCAAGCGCTCACTGGTGTTCCAGTATCTGAACTCCTATATACCTCATGTTTGTATTTTTCAGGAGACTCACCTGACTGGTGGCAGGGTGCTTAGCCTGAAGAGGGCTTGGGTGGGTCATTATTATCACTCTACGTATTCAACCTATGCCAGAGGAGTCAGTATACTGGTGCACAAGACAGTGGCGTTTGACCTCTTAGATCTCAAGCTGGACCCAGAGGGCCGCTATGTGGTGATGTATGCCAAAATATTACATAGGGAAATGGTGGTGGTGGGTCTCTATATACCGCCCCCGGCCTCGGTACAGCTTCTGAACAAACTGCTGCCTATTATTGCTAGTTTTGCCACCGAGGACGTTCTTATACTGGGGGATTTCAATATGGTGCCCTCTCCCGCGGTGGACCGGATGGGAGGCGGGACGGCGGTTACTTTTGAACTCTCTAGATGGGCGGAGGCGGGCTCACTGGTAGATGCCTGGCGTTGGTGGCATCCGGAGACTCGGGACTACCCCTGCCATTCGGCATCCCATAGGTCATTCTCGCGAATCGCCTCCTACTATGAGGACCGTTCCAGAGTAGCTTACTCTGCTCGGGATCTTGCTGACTATCTGGATGACATTGATTTCCCTGTCCTCCCCTAGACTCTCGTACTGCACTGGATACCCCCTTTAAGACCAGGGAACTGGAGCTGGCAATTGCCTCCCTAAAAACGGGGAAAACGCCGGGGCCAGACGGGTACCAGGTGGAATATTACAAGGCTCATGTAGAGGGGATTGCTCCTCACCTGATGCGCACATATAGGGAGGCTTTCGAGGCGGGTGCTCTCCCTCCCTCTATGTCTGAGGCTATTATAAAGGGAGATAGGGACAACCCGGCTGTGACCCTGGAGGCGGCACTGATGGGATCTTACGCTGGTCTGAGTAACCTGGTGTATAGGGGCCCAAAGGCAGTCGGGACGATCACGGGACCCATGCGCACTGTTTTGGGGGTATGGGACAGGGTGCGGAGGGGACGGATGCCGGGGGGCACTGTCTCCCCCGAAACACCACTTTGGGGTAACCAGAGATTGGCTCATCTACTCTCTGTCCCGGAGCCTCAGCTCTGGGCCAGGCGTGGGATAACAATGATCAAACACATCATGCCCGGGGGGATATTGCTGGGATTTGAGGCTCTCCGAGCCACGTATTCCTTGCCTTTGACTATGAGGTTCCGATATCTACAGCTGCAGCATGCGCATAGAGCCCAGTTCCCTGGTCCGATAGGGGTTGACTCGGAACGGATTGAGCGATTCCTCAGGTCAAAAGGGATACGAAAACCTCTGTCCTCCTTGTACCTCCGACTGACATGTGCAGGGGGTCCCCAGCTGACATCACTCTATGTGAAATGGAAGGCAGACATACCCGACCTGACAGAGGAACTTTGGGAGGACTGTGTCCAGACTTACATCTCCACTGTGATCTCCCCCAGGGAGCGGTTTATCCAGCTTAAATTTCTACATAGGGCCTACTACACCCCATCTAGGCTGGCAAAAATATACCCCAATGCTGACGCAAGGTGCACTAGGTGTGGAGGAGAGGAGGGCACCTTCCTACATATGGTGTGGACGTGTGCAGGGCTCCGGTCATACTGGGACTCGAACCATAGTGGTTTCTACGATAAACGCGGTGTCCGGACATCAGCTTGACATGGACCCACTGATATTCCTACCGGGCTGTGGGGAGATGCTGCAAGCTCCTAAGGCAACAAAGCTTCTTATATTCCATGTGGCTTTTTACGCCCGTAGGGAAATCATTCTGAGGTGGAAGCTGCCCTCCCCTCCTACGGTGGGACAATGGTTGGGCACGATTGACCGGATGCAGACTAACATATATGAGCCGAAACTGTGTGCGCAAATTTGATCGGGTCTGGGGGGATTGGGTGGCGGCTAGGGGTCTCACTCTGGAGTGCCCGGGTGGAGAGATCGTGCTCCCGCCTGCATCGCCTGAGGGGTAATCCGGGGGGGTCGGATTGTGGCTTTGTGAGCTGGGGGGAGATAAGAGACGTGGTTGATCTGAGTGGAGCTCCTTAGAACACTCCCCCCCCTACCTCTGGAAGTAAGCATAATCCTATGTTTGACTATCGGTCCTCTTGCCCTGGGTATCTCCCCCCTTTCCCTCCTCTCCTTAGCCAACTCCGCCCTTCTGAGGCTGACCTGGTCTTCCATTCCCCGCTTCTCTCTTTTTCCCTTTTTCTCTCCCCTTCTCTGCTGGACTGCTTCTCCCCCCTGCTCCCATCCCCCCTCCTCCTATTACTCCTCTCTCTAACCCTATGGAGGCTTGCCCTCAGTGGCTGGGCTGACCCTGGGGTTCAATTCAGTAATATCCCGGGCGCTGAGTGTACTGATCCACAAATCGATTTATTTGGATGTATTTGTATCTTTATTTTTTGAGTTACCATTATTGTATTGTCTTGTATTGACTGCTGGAAATGCTGTGTTCAGAAGGTCGATCTGTAATTGTCATTGTCTTTTTTGTGATTGTCTTTTTTGTATGAAAAAATTCAATAAAAGTTTTACCTGTGAAAAGTACAAGCATGCATATGTACTCAGTACTTGGTTTGGGCCCCTTTTGCAGCACTTACTGCAATTACGTTTGCACGATATTCTAATTATTCGAGTTTCACCTGTAAAGGACTGGGACCCCAACTGTCACTGCCGCTGCTCTTCATCCCTGCAGTGCCAGAAGTATAACAAGGTCTCTAGTATGTGACTTCAGTCAAGGTGTGATTTCTACAGTAACTAGCAGCCATTTACACTTCGTATAGTCATTATTAGACAACTTATGTAACTTGTGCTGTTTACTTGCAGTTTAGATTTAAAGTGTATCTCCACTTTAGTCAAATTTGAGAAAACCCACCTATATGTTTGTTACGTGTTCTTAGTCAAAAAGCATAATGAAAAACAATTTTGTTACAAAAAAATAAAAATCTTACTTTATAGATGTTTTGTTGCAGCAGGCAAAATTACTGAATCCAGTTTTTTTTCTGAGCACCTTCACAGTGATCTGTCCTTATAGAAATACTTAGGACTGAAATTTGTGGATCGTGTTTCTCCCATTAACTTCATTAACATACAATGCACAAGCCAGGGTTGTAATCCTTTGACCCTTTGTTAGGAGAGGCAGTATTCAAATCTACTTGATATCATTTTATGAGCCAGCCTACTACAGACAGGATTAACAAACCCCTCACCGTTCGCAATCTTTCCTAACATTACAAAGAAGAAGTAGAAATTTTAACCCTTAAAAAGAAAAGAAACTCTTACCCAAGTAAAAGCAATTATAACTGCAAGAAGTATTTTTACATTTTTGTTTAGCTAATGTTGTGTGAATGGGAACATGTAACAAATATAAAATAGGTGTTAACCCAATCTGGCTGCAAAAGTGGAAATATACTTTAAAAGAGAACTATGGGGTAAGTGTTTTCCACATAGTTCTCTTAAGGGTCACAGGAGGACATATACTAGTGTGCTCCCGTGACCCAAAGCTCAGTGTACCGCGAGCTACGGCTCGCGGTATACTGAGCCTGCCGCAGCCGGGACGCATCCCGACAATGCTGTCGAGATCCACCCAGCTGCGTGAGTGACAGCTGGCTCTGCCTATCTAGAGGCAGAGCTAGCTGTACCCGCCCCCTCCCCCGTCAGTACCGCCAGTAAGCGCTGGAGGATCGGGGAGGGGGGGGGGGAATCCCTGCAGGGAGCCATGAGTGACAGTCACGGCTCTCTGCAGGGAAATTATCGAGAAGTGAGTGAGCGATGGTATGTGTTCGCTCACTTCCCGATCTATTGAGCCGATGTGACAGTTTCATTGTCACACGTCAGCTCGAACTATGAAGATGAGTGATTTTCACTCACCTCATAGTTCTCCTTTAAGCAAGAGGGTTAGAATGACAGCCAGGCAACAAGCAGCTGTAGAATGAGAAGATAGCAATGGCAGCCTTCCTCCACTCTTAGGAAAGGCTTTTTTCTTTTATTGATGGGGTTATGTAGGAGTGGGTTGCTGTTGACTTCATACTTATAGGTCTGCTTTAGTTTCCTCAGTGCTTATCAGATTTGACAATCTCTCTGCCCTACTTTAGATGACATGACAGTAGACTATGTGCTTGGATAATCATATACCCAGTTAACTTCTGAAGAAAATTCAACGACAAATTGTAGTTCCCCCGGTGCTATCTTCTCTAATCTTTCTTTTCACTTCTAGTCTCCTGGGTTTTACAGACCATTTGCTCCCACTCCTTTGATAAGTCAAGATGTTTTTTAAACTCTTCTCTTTAAAGACTTCATAGAAAAGACCGTCGCTGGGATTTCAGGGGTGGCACTTTCCCAAAACTAACAAGCATTTCTTAGAAAGAAAACATTTTTATTAACATTGCAAGTCATATTTATTCATCCTGCTAATTCAATGCTTGAAATAAGTCATGTTATCATAGGCCAGCCGATGTATCTGGCCAACATATGGCTTAATTAGATGGGAGTGACTTCCTAGAAGAGCAGAGACTGTGAGCTGCTGTTTATGTGCAGCTGCAGCTTGGGCTTATGGGGATGTTATGCAGCAACATTTGGGTCAGTCCCTGCCAAGAACAAATGCATAACTCTGTGTACATTAAATCAGATTAGGTAAATGGAACAAGTCGAGGCAAATGACAAATGAGAATCCAGCGGAAATCATTCCTAGTGTTTAATTTATTCTAGATCCTTCATGACGCAGTAGACATATATTTCACTTCAATGTTCGATAGAACAAATTTCTGTAGAATACCAAGACTTGTAAAAACATTATTCTTTAACGTTTCATTGCAACAGATGTCCCTGAAGCTGTTTAAGTGGAATAAAGTTGTAACACCTAAGATGAAGGTTTGCCATAATGTGCAATTATGAAAAGCATAGTTGTACATTAAGACGCATTTACCTTAGAAGTGTCAGTGGCTGCTCTGTCCACTGCATGCCGCTATTTCCTCCGCTGCTTCTTCTGGGTCCCCCATTGTTATCTTCGATCATGGGGCTTCCTCAGATGATAGAAATCCTACACATGTTCACAGGAGTTACATCATCCTCGGCGCCTGCCTCTATTCCTGATGTAGGAAAAGAGTAGGGGGTAGTACACTGCATGGCTCAAGCATAGTACAATGTACACAAGAAAAAAAAAAACTAAAAAAACTCGTAGAGGTGAGAAGCAGCTTTTTTTTTTTTTTTTTTACAGAAGAGACTTTGCAAACCTATGCTGCCAAAAAGAAACAACACTACTTTCTAGCAAAATAAGTTCACATCCACTTTTAATGGTTGAGAATGAGGAAAATGTATTACTTTCATGTCTTTAAAGTAGAACTCCGGGCACACATGTTTTTAACCCTTGTAATGGGGCTACTCCAGTCATTCTGTTGGTTTACTCCATGTTAGATGGCTGTTACAGCATGTTCAAAACTTGCACTTGTATCTGTGTCACAGACCCACCTCCTCACACAGGCCTGAACTCCTCCTTAACCCTGTGTGCTGGCTTCAATACCTTTGTTTACCCTCCACACGCAGGAAAGAGGGTGATGTGCTGATAACATAACAAGCAGAATAATTACATTGCGTCATCCAACCCCTATGGTATCCTGCCATCTCATTTCAACAGCCAGTGCAGAAATAGTTGTGTGCCAAATGTGAAAGCTTAGCCGGACTATGCCATATTACGTGTATATCAATAACGCTAGACATCCGTGTTCTCCTCCATAGTCACTGAAGTAGTTCTGTTTCCCAGACAGAATATACTACTTTGGGCACAATTTAGCTCCCCACAGCTAGGGGCATATGTTGATGAAAATAATTCATTGCTGGATGAAATGACATTGCATGGAGCAGTTTGGTATCCATAATCCACATAAACGAGGAGGTTTGTTGAAGGTAGGCCTCACCTTCTGCTATAGGCCCAATTTTATAAATGTTAAATCTAAAAATTAAAAGGCTATATAAAATTCCGACAATGAACTACTCTTATTTACTCCATTTTGTTCTGCTAAATATACTATTGAAAGCATTTTCTTTATGGCTGTGCAAGAGGTGCAAAAAAATTAACAGGGTCTATTCACAAAAGGGGCCTCTTCCACCCCCTCCCCTGTCACCTCTGCCATGCTGCCCATGGTACAGCTGATACTCATGTATGGGGCCCCCCAGGCTGCCCAGACTCCTCACATGGGTACCGGCCATACCCCCCTGATGGCGGTGTACTATCAAAGTTTGTGACTGTGTTACAATGTGTGCCCGGTGACGTGGTCACACATTTTAATGTAATCACGCCCAGTTTTTTGGCGGTGGAATGTGTGACCACCAATAGCTCAAGCATTTCAACGCTTTGTCAGCTGTTCCAAGACAGATTGGCATCGCAAATCGTATGTGCAGGAGAATTGATCTGCCCTGGAACAGCTGTTTGGTCCTGAAATGTCACTTCTATCTGACTCTGTGAGTGCGATCTCACATTCCACCCCACGGATAGAAGAACATTTCATGACCAATAGCTGTTCCAGGGTAGATCAGTTCTGCACATACGCTTTGCGATACCAATCTGCCCTGGACAGGGAGCCGCAGCAGGGGGATGAAAGAGCCACATGCGGCTCCGGAGCCGCAGGTTGCTGACCCCTGGTCCTAGGGGGTGGAAATAAAGAAGATAAACTCACCGGATCCTCAGTCGTTTGGCACTGACCTCCTGCTTCTCTGCCCTATACTCTGGCTGTGGTATGGCCCTCGTCGCCCTCACGTCTAATGGACCTGCATTAGACATGAAGATTTCACAGGTCCTTGGAGCACAGGAGCCCGAGGGAGAAGAGACTTTGGGGACCGGTCTAGCAGCCAGGCGAGACCGAAGATCAGGCGAGTATTAAGGTTGTTCACAAAAGGGTGAAGAGTTTGGAGAAGGCAGGAGAAGTGAACAATCTAGGACAACATAGATGATTTGGGAAAATTCTCCAATTCAGCTCACTTTCCAGTTCAGCTCTGTTGTCCTAGATTGTTCACTTCTAGTGCCTCCTCCAAACGCTTCACCTTTTAGTGAATAACCCTGTAAAGGTTTGGCCTAGCTCACAACTTCCTGTGGTCTCTGCTGCACTGCAATCTGAAGCAGTGTCACTGGCCCTGTGCAATTCTTTTCATCGACTAGTCATCTCCTTCCTATGTTAGGGAGAAGGGAGGTGTTCTGTAGTCCTAACAGTGATAAGAGGTGAACACATTGCTTCTCCATAGATACATTATAGTGAGTGAGCACTGTCACCCTAGGACAGGAACTGTTTTTCTAGCAGGATCACCAACTGCAAACAAAGGGGGGAATAGGAAAATGAATGCAGCCACCACACCTAAGGACTGGCAAGCTGCAATATATTACATGTACTGTTCTTGGGTTTAGATACACTTTTAATGTAAACATATCCATGGCACTCATCACCATCAATCCTGATGCTTAGCACACTGATCCTAAAATAACTCTTTCTAGGAACTCAGTAGCCAAAAGGAAGGGTGAGAAAGATTAAACATTCCAGTTCACAGAACATTTGTGCATTTTCAAACTGTCACATCATTGCTGAATTCAACTAAAATGATTGCGTAGTTCGCTGTTGAA
Source organism: Nanorana parkeri (assembly GCF_000935625.1). Lineage (NCBI taxonomy): Eukaryota > Metazoa > Chordata > Amphibia > Anura > Dicroglossidae > Nanorana > Nanorana parkeri. Next base: position 1,008,987 of record NW_017306710.1, read on the forward strand.
ATCAAGTGAACATGTTCCTTTCAGTGATCCTCTCTGAGGGACTAGTGCATCAGGTTCATTTAATGAGTCAGCGAGCAAAGATACATAATACTGAATACAGACATTTCTTTATTTGCTGTGGGGTTATAGGCTTCACTGAGACACATTGAATGATCTCAGACTATGCAGGCTTATCTAGAGCCTTGGTTCTCAAGTGGTGGGTTGCGACCCAAAAGTGGGTCGCGACCCTATGTTCAGTGGAACAGTAGAAAGGTATCATGGCACACTCACAAACCAGCATGTAAAACAACTTGTCTCACCACTAAGGTTAATAACAGAGGTTTGGATACACGTCTTCTGCAGAAAATGTGAAAGCCGCACAGCCGCGCCAAGGCACCTCTTATAGTGCGGTCCTGACTGCCATTGGGATGTGCGGGATCCCTTGTGTGTCCCTGTGCCTTTAAGGAGGTTGGGCTTCCTCCTGACAAACCTGCACCCAATTTGAAATCTTCTGCCCCCATGTGCTCCAAGATGGAGACTCTTATAGTTTAGAGTTAGGACTGCACTATAAGAGGTGCCTTGGCGCGGCTGTGCGGCTTTCACATTTTCTGCAGAAGACGTGTATCCAAACCTCTGTTATTAACCTTAGTGGTGAGACAAGTTGTTTTACATGCTGGTTTGTGAGTGTGCCATGATACCTTTCTACTGTTTTACTGTTCAAAGCCCATTTCGTGTGCACCTTACTGTATAGCTGGTGACGAATTGTTGAGTGCGTTTGTCATTTGTTTTGCTTGACCTATGTTCAGTGGGTCGCCACATGCTGTCCACTTTCGTAGGCTCAAGGCACCTAGCGCAGCAATGTCAGTTCTCACGCAGAGCAGGCCTTCAAAATATGTTGCCCGGCGCAGAGTGTCAATTTGAGGTAGGGTGGTCGGGGGAGTATGGCCGCGAGGGAGCTCCACCCACATGTGCATTGCTTGCAGCTCTCTCACGTGTCCTGTAGAGGTGGCCCGCACTGGAACACGGTACCACAATGCTGTGCGTTCCATTGCAGTGCAACTTGGGTCGCCATTTAATGTCCGAGGACAAATGTGGGTCCCGAGGCTACACAGGTTGAGAACCATTGATCTAGAGTACATCTAAACACTCCTGTATCATAGTCTAAACAAGTTTCACATTTACTATGTAATGCACAAGTCTCATAAAGTAAACCAAAAACTTCCTTTACCTTCACTGACTGAGCCAAACCCTCAATCATTGATGTCTCACATGCTTCCCCTCCCAGATACTGCAGTTCACAGTGGAAGAGTTTCAGTAACAAAGGCAGTGCTGTCAATCCAGAAAGCAGTTGGCACATCTAGGTGTGATCAGGTGATGATTAAAAACCTATAGGCTTCTGGCGGAGCACCAGACCCCCTACGGTGAGCATGTGATTGGGGAAGGTCAACGAGATCTGGAGAATGGAGGATCTGATTGTGTCGTCCAGGGAAACACATGACACTTTCTGCAAGGTATGGTCTCCCTGGACGGAGTTCTTCTTCTCCCCGGAATACCAAGTGCACATTGAGCAGGACCCACCAACTGACCATTAGAGGAGTACAACAAATCCCAGCAATACATTTTCACAGCATGGGGGAGGGGGGGGGGTGCAGGTAGTCTTACCTGCACACTCTTTAAGCAACTTTCTTCCGAGATCTTGGAACTGTCGGCAAGCTGCCGTTCCCCCACACTGCGGTCTCCCTGCAACAACGTGATCATCTTGGCGGGCAACGGCGGGAGAGAGCTCAGAGCTGGGAGAGGCGGGGAGCAGGTGCGGCGTAAAGCGTGTGGTGCGTGTGGAGCCGCAAAACAGGGGCAACTAATCGAAAGCTAACTAATCGATGATGGAAAATGTTGACAACATTTTCCATCATCGATTTTGCAGCACCGACAGTTGTTGCAGCTCCGGTCCCATCAGTCTCTGTACAGAGGAGCTTACACTATAATGCCCCCCGTCACATCAGTCTCTGTACATAGCAGCTTACACTCTAATGTCCCCCCCCCACAGTTACAGTTACATTCGTGACCCACTAGACGCAGGGCTTCGTGACCCACCGGACGCAGGGCTTCGTAACCCACTGGACGCAGGGCTTCGTAACCCACTGGACGCAGGGCTTCGTGACCCACTGGACACTAGACATGTGCACCGGCAAAAAAATTGTTTAGTTTCATGTTGTTTTGATTCGGATTTTGCGTTATTTCGGGATTCGGACGAAATTCGTTAGCGGTATTCGGTACGAATGTTAATTTCCGTTTCATGTTCGTATCGTTCGTTTCATGCAGCAAAGTGACATTAAAAAAAAAATTTAAATTGTCACTTTGCTGCAATGAAAATTCGTCCACAAACGAAAATGCGTACAGACGACCGCTAAGGAAATTTCGTCCGGAAAACTAATTTTTCCAAAACGAATCGCACATGTCTACTGGACGCAGGGCTTATGGTTAGTTCAGACCATAAGCATTGTGCTCCGGTTCGATTATGGCCAGAACACACTGCCCGCATTGCGGCTGGCTCACTTTTTTGCCAGGCTGGAGGGGGAGTGGCGGGCCATTGAAGTGAATGGCACCGTAGCCACGCCCTCTGGCTGCAATGCGATCACAAGGCACATTGTACCGCCAGTGCGTTCGGGTGTGGTGCAATAGAAATGACACTGCTGCTGTTCCCCCAGACGTCTGCTTACCTTTCCACTTCAGTGCAGTCCAGGACCAGCAGCTCAGCTCTGCTCTGCTCCTCTCCCGCCTCGCTCTCAGTGCTCGTTCCTCAAGCTCCGGACTGTACCAAGTGGGGGCGGCGGGGGGGGCGGACCGGACCAGGTTTACTGTACGCCGCGGCAGACGCTGTAAGAGCCTCTGCGGTCCTCACACTTCACCGTTGCCCGATACTCATGTAAGGTTCCCGGGCGGGCCCCGAAGGCTGGTCGGGCCCCTTACATGGATATCGGCCGTACCCCCCTGACGGTGGCCCTGGTCACCGCTAAATACCCAAGGGATCGGATCTCCATGATACAATATTCGGGTGGAGATGGGAGGGGACTCCCGAGCCATATCCATGCAGGGGGCGACTCAGGGAGAGAAGCACATAACACCTACTTATGCTAGGGTCCGAAGCCTATTATATCCTGCCCTATTATTGTTGTTAATGTTCTATATGTTGCCTAAATGGAAAAGTTACGAAATCCATACATATGGGATCAAACCTGTTATTAGCACTGCAAAATGAGAGCCTTGATTTGTATTGTTCACAAATTGTGTGCAATGTCTCTGTATGGATGCTCGTGTTCTTACAAAATAAAGAATTATAAAAAAAAACCTACAGGCTTGTGTTCAGCAGTGACAATGCAGATGCCTACATGAGAGTGACAACTCTGCTCCGACTTCAGGATCAGTGCAGCATCATTGCCACACCATCACAGGAAGCTGCATTAGTTGGATTTCACTGGCAGCCGCAACAGGTGAGACTTTGCAGGAAGACCAAGAGCAAACTGTAACTGCAGATCAACCTCTAATTAAACGTTTTAGCACAAAGTTCAACTTTAATAAATGGGTAATTCATACAGAATGAATGCATATGCAGTTTTGCTAGAACAACTATGGGGTGAATTTATCAACGCTGGAGCAGACAAAATCTGTAGCAGCTGTGCATGGCAACCAATCAGCTCCTCTCTTCAGTTTGTTCAGGTAAGATTTGAAAATGAAAGAGAGAGGCTGATTGGTTGCCATGCACAGCTGCTCCAGATTTTGTCTGCTCCACTTTTGATAAATTCCCTTCTATGTATTTTGTTTTAAAAATAGATCCCATTAGGTTTTAAAATAAACCAATAGAACTAAACAAAGGACTGCTTGGTGCAATTAACAACTTCAAGAACTCCAAGATTTACTAAATGTAACCCTTGCACTGCAGGGGTAGCCTCACTGCAAGGGTTAATTTGAGTAAATCTTGGCATTCTTCCTCAAGTCAGACATTGCAGCAAGCAGTCTTTGGTTTAAAAAAAAAGTTACATGCTTGTTTTGGTTTAGGGATGAAAATGAAGAAGATATACAGAGTTATTCACAAAAGGGTGGAGAGTTTGGAGAAGGCAGGAGAAGTGAACAATCTAGGACAGCGTAGCTGAACTGGAAAGTGAGCTGAATTGGAGAATTTTTCTAAATCAGCTATGATGTCCTAGATTGTTCACTTCTTCTGCCTTCTCCAAACTCTTCACCCTTTTGTGAACAACCCTAATACTCGCCTGATCTTCGGTCTCGCCTGGCTGCTAGACCGGTCCCCAAAGTCTCTTCTCCCTCGGGCTCCTGTGCTCCAAGGACCTGTGAAATCTTCATGTCTAATGCAGGTCCATTAGACGTGAGGGCGACGAGGGCCATACCACAGCCAGAGTATAGGGCAGAGAAGCAGGAGGTCAGTGCCAAACGACTGAGGATCCGGTGAGTTTATCTTCTTTATTTCCACCCCCTAGGACCAGGGGTCAGCAACCTGCGGCTCCGGAGCCGCATGTGGCTCTTTCATCCCCCTGCTGCGGCTCCCTGTCCAGGGCAGATTGGCATCGCAAAGCGTATGTGCAGAACTGATCTACCCTGGAACAGCTATTGGTCCTGAAATGTTCTTCTATCCGTGGGGTGGAATGTGAGATCGCACTCACAGAGTCAGATAGAAGTGACATTTCAGGACCAAACAGCTGTTCCAGGGCAGATCAATTCTCCTGCACATACGATTTGCGATGCCAATCTGTCCTGGAACAGCTGACAAAGCGTTGAAATGCTTGAGCTATTGGTGGTCACACATTCCACCGCCAAAAAACTGGGCGTGATTACATTAAAATGTGTGACCACGTCACCGGGCACACATTGTAACACAGTCACAAACTTTGATAGTACACCGCCATCAGGGGAGTATGGCCGGTACCCATGTGAGGAGTGTGGGCAGCCTGGGGGGCCCCTTACATGAGTATCAGCTGTACCATGGGCGGCATGGCAGAGGTGACAGGGGAGGGGGTGGAAGAGGCCAGGCCCCAGCAGCAGCAGGTAAGAGGAGTTGGGAGAAGGTACAGGGAAAGGTACCCCGGCGACCAGCCCACCTGAGGCCCTGCAGAGCCCACCATAGAGAGTCTCAGATGGGCTGTGCAGGATCTATGGTGTGCTCTGCAGGGTCACTCTCAGGTGGGCTCTGCGGGGTCTCAGGTAAGCCCTGAGTCCAGTGCGTTACTAAGCCCTGAGTCCAGTGCGTTACTAAGCCCTGAGTCCCGTGCGTTACTAAGCCCTGAGTCCAGTGCGTTACTAAGCACCGAGTCCAATGCGTTACTAAGCCCTGAGTCCAGTGCGTTACTAAGCCCACATATACCTATATACATGCTATACATAGCATAAAGGTAAAAAACAATATATGCAGTGCTATCTTCATTTTAGATGTCAAAAGGGTTTTGTGACTCCTGGTGTTTTCTTTTCTGTGGGAAACAGGTCCAAATGGCTCTTTGAGTGTTTAAGGTTGCTGACCCCTGCCCTAGACCAAAGGAGCAGTTAACCCTTGCAGTGCGGGGGTAGCCCCACTGCAAGGGTTAATTTGAATAAATCCTGGAATTATTCTTTAAAAAATTATTTATATAAAAATGAACACCACATGTCACAGCATACAGGTTTCTTATATCCATTTTATTTATTGTTGCAGCAAAGAATACACACTTGTTAAATAGTCATGTTTATTTTCTACATTGTAGACATTAAAAGCAACTGCTGCTTTTCATAGCAGATATCAATACATCATTTATCTTTGCAAGTTCTGCATTTCAACAGATCCTCCAGATCTACAAATGTATTTTAAGAGGACCATTGAGTCTAGACTACAAACTGGTTTCCACAGAGTTTCTGAAGGCATTTACAAGGTATATGCGTGTCCGGACCTTACTGGGGCAGAAGATATTTAAGACCTGCGTTTTTAGCATGAACAAAAGGGTGTATATAACTACACACTGCACACTCAGTGCCAGTAGTCAAACTGATGGAAGCTTCAAGTGGCTTTTCCCCAGCCACTGTTTCAGAAAATATTTGAAGTACTCACTCACCTGCATAGCAAATGCATTTCAAGTATCAAATTCTATCAAGGTATGAAAATTTCAAAAAGTTATAGCAGTTCTTTTACATAAAGCAACACTGTAATTGTGTGGTTATTAGATGGATTTACTGCGTGTTCAAGGCAGCTCAATGCGTCAAACCGTTACTTTGGGCCTGCAAGCGTAATTATCAGCTGAAGAATAGATGGACATCATATTTGCACCAATACTATTTTTGTGTAATTTAGATGGCCAAGGTACTATTTTATGAATAATCAGTCATTCTGAGAATTCTTTACTTTTGAAAAAAGGTACTAGCAATGCGTAATCAAAAATAAATAAATTGTCAAAGCACTGAAAATCAATCATATTCTAGGAAATATGACCACTGGATGCCAAACTTACGTTACCATACAGCAAGCCAGACTACCATTTAAGGCACCTTAAAATCCAGCCGTGTGACCACAGATCCACTGTATGCTTAAAATGAACAGGACATAAAATGCCTCTGTAAAATAGATATTATATATACATAAATTGGCACCTTGCTCTTGTCTCACATCTGAAAAGTTTTCGAGTAGGATATCATGAAAATAGCTCCTTAAAGCTGTACCGGCCACAAACCATAAAGCTTTGTGTTTCTCGAGCAAATGCAAGGTGAAATTAAAATAGGATCGTAGGAAACATACTTAGATGGGGATGTATAAATTACAGGAATGGCTTCATTGTGCTTTGTGGATTATAATGGATTGAATATAACATCCTAAAATATACAGCCAGATTTTCCGCTTAATTAGGAGTAGGGATAAGCAGACCAAATCCAAGCTCATCCAAACGTGGAAGGGAGCGGTCAGTGCTGGCCTAATATGCTGTGGCAGGAGACTTCCCTGCGCCACAGCTGCACATTAACAAAGGGGCGGAATTTTGGTGACATCACGGCCCTTATATGGCCACATGGCCATAACTGTCATTGACCATATTAGGTCAGTCCCACTGACAAATTCCCCCGCCTGCAGCCGATTGGGTCGGCAGTTCTGGGTATAGATGGGGTCAGGTTCAGTCTAAACCCAAGCTCATCCCTTATTATGAGACAAACCTAGACAACAGCTGTGGGAAAGAGGAAAAAAAAAAAAAGGATCCAGTCTAGAGGTTTAAAGGCTTTTTTCATGTAATGCAAACCTGTCAGTTTGCTTCAAGACCTCCCAAAAAGCTGAAATCGCCAATGCAACCTTAATATATTGAATATTAAATTTAATAACGTTAGGACACCAAACAGACCTTTGACCCAATTTGAAGGTCAACACAAACACATATCAAGGCATTTCACATTGGATTTGCACTAGGAAAAGCAATTCTAAATCTATAAAATATATTTTGAAATATATTACACTTTATAGGCGAGCACCAGTTTCTTAAAGCGACTGTCAAAAAGGTAAACAATGGAGGCACCAAGAGGTGCCAAGCCATACCTGCAGCTTCCTTCTCCCTGCACTGAAACACAACCTATGCTGATCTGGCACAACTCCGACAATTCTTGATGTCAAAGCTTGCCTATCCAGTACTACCTCCCACACATTTATTGGATAGTGAGGCAGCCCATCTTAGTTATGGCCTAATAGGAATGTGTAGGAGATGGGAGTTGGCTGGCATTTTTGACACTATCAGGAAGTGTCGGAGCTTGCCTTTTCAGTACAGCTTGGGGGAAGGATACAGGTATGTACAGGCACACCTAGGTGATCACATTTTACACAGCAGTATTAAAAAAAATAACTTAAAACGGGCCAATACCCTTCATTTTAAGCCTTTGCCCTTCCTCATTATGTGTTGAGATTTGTTTGTGAGCATTTATATTGTAAAAGTATAGGCAGAACATTTCCTGTGGTACTGGAGGTAAGTATATGAATTTAACCCCTTCGTGACTGACGACGTACAGTGTACGTCGCCAGCATCGGGGCTGTATAAACAGACTCCCGGCGACTTTTGCCGCCGGGAGTCTGTTTAAACTTGTAGAGTCGACTGTCGGCTTTACAACAGAAGCGATTCTGGCGACTTACCTGTTGCCAGATCGCTTCTGTGTCCCGAAGAACTAACACTTCATAGGTATAGTGAACTGGGAAAATCGGGAATCCTGTCACAACCAATCCACAAGGGCCCAGGGGCAAATGTTTTGTTCCTGAAGATCATATTTAAAGGGCAACACCACATAAAACCCATATTTCAGTCCTGCATGGTTGCTGGCAAACTGAATCACATGCAGGCTTCTTTGAACTCCAGGTTCAGTCAGCTACTTCTACCATTACAAAGCCAAATTATATGAGCTGGCACAATGCTGGGCTCATAAAGATGAATGTAAGGCCCCCAATGCCACATTAGTTGACTACAGTGTACAGTGTAACAGTGTATATTTACGATTCACCTCACACGATAGGGGGTATCATTTTAAAAGTGGTGCTTTAGACATTTACTAAAAATTCACTGCAGGTGAATCATCTTGGTGCAAAATAATGACACTGCTTTTTTATGATGACCTTGCACCAAAACTAAAATAACCAACATTTTGCACGGCGAACACTCTCATTACTAGTTCTGTTGGTTACACAGTTATTCATACTAACAGGTTTTCTGAAGTGAGGACCTGGACCTAAAGTATAAATGCTAAAATGGTAATAAGAAACCACCTTCTTCTCTACTGCTGGCAACTTATTTGTTACAAAGAATTAAGCCATATTCCAGTACTGCATCACAGGTGAGACTAAGAACAACAAAATCTTGATCCCCAGAAGTGAAACTTGATCCCCATCATTTTTATTCCTTACAGAAATTGTGACAGAATTCAGCAGACTTTGGCACGTTGCAAAACTTTGGCTAATTTGAACAAACATTTTACAAGTACGAATGCATTCGTGATTTAAAACACTTAAGGTACCCATACACCTAAGACTGGGCTATGTGGCCTGTAATAGAACTGGCGAATTAATCCTAGCATTCCTCACTTCAGAAAGATCTTACTCAAAAAGACAAAATGAAAGTGTTATAATGGTCTCATACAGGAAGATTGTAGGATTTTCCATCCTGCCTGGTTGATACCCAACTTGATAATGATCATCCAAGGGAACTGGCTTGTTCCCGTATACCAGACAGTTTTCTGCAGGTTGAGCCACCGAAAACATAAGTCTACCTTATAACATATTTGTGTATCAGCTGAACACAACTTTACTAAATCAATACAGCACATCAAGCACACTGTCAGTGCAATCAAAATATATCTAGTGAATGCACAGGTCACATCTAAACTAAGCACCAATCTATGCGTTGGGGCATCGTAGCTGTGTGCACATATTAGACTATTGGCTGAAAATCACATGGAACTTGTTCCTCAAACTTGCAAGTATTAGACAATGCTCTTTTTATGTTTGGGTACCTTAAGCTGAAAATAGTGCTTAAAAGTACTAGTGTCTACATATTTTAGGCAGCAAAAAGAACAAAATGGCACAAAAAGAAAAAATGCAAGAACAGAAAAACACTTTGAAATTATGGGAATTGGATTCCTACATTTCCTGTCAAGAAAGGAGAGTGTTAAAAAAACAAAAAACAAACGAACATATTGTATCCATTATGTTCCAGAACCCCAAGTCCTGAACAGTCCTATGACAACCAGTGAAAAATGGAGCGACACAATGTGATGTCCTTACATTCAGCATGGAGCAGACAACGGATTCAAACATATTTGGCTGGATTTGGAAGTTGCTTGCAGAAATGCATTTCCAATGCTGCAGGCATCATTGCAAAAGTGATTCTATACATGGTAACGGTACTCTGTGATATATTCCTTTAGTCTCATTGGTAATGGCAGTTCCTGGACCTTCTTTGTGCATTTGTTGACAGTCATTCTACAGAGATGCTGTAAAGATGGGGTAGACATATAGAGTGGCTTCACTAGCCAAAGATGTACCGTCCTGTTGGGTAGAGTCTCATTCTCAATTTTCTTGTTTTTTGACAATAGAACATAATACTCAATAAGATGAACCACGCTATCAAATTGTTTTAACCTGGAGCGTACGCAAACAACAGAGTCTAACCTAAACTTCCCCTCTCGATACTCAATGCGCAGGTTTGTTGGTCCTGCAGAGGTCTTTACAGAGATGGTCAGGAGGTAGTCCGTGTGGGAGCTGTCCCTAACTAGGAAAGTGCCTTCTGGAGCATCTTGCAATTTTTCCTTGGCTTCGTTGACAGTCATGTGTCCCCAGTACCAACCTGTCAAAGAACAAGGAGATTTTTTAAAGTTAATTAACTGGTGATTTACATATTTCACATAATAGATTTTTAATTCTGAACTAGCACATTTTGGATTAACAGGATATTAGACAAATTAAATAGATGTAAACTAAATGGCAATAGGGTAACGGGAGGACGCTAGTTTGTGTCCTCCCGTTACCCTAAGGAGAACTATGGGGAAAAAACACTGACCCCATAGTTCTCCTTTAAGGATCTAAAAGGCCCCCCATAAAAGCTCTCTGCTTTGTAAGAACCCTGTTAGATCATTCATTTGATCAATAAATGCATGTAACATTTGCTACACTAGGTTGGTGCACTTCTTGTGTTTTTTTCTCTCATAATAAAAGGCAACATGTCACAAAGCTAAATACTGGTTTGGAAAGTATACTTTATCTATCTATATATGACACCCACATGCTCATTCCAAGTAAATGAAGCTTAAACTTTACTTTTAGCTTCACTTTGAGTGATGTGGCTACTATGGAACTAGCATGTGGGCTGGGGATGTTTTTATTGGAGGCTTTTGAGACAATACCTGTTGATTGTGTTCAATCCAGGGTATTGTTACTTTTATTGTACTGCACAATTTAAAATGCCTGTGTGGTTTATCCTTTAGAGCAGGGGTACCCAACCCCTGGGTCGCAAACTGGTACCTGTCTGTGGCCTGTTAGGAACTGGGCCGCAGCTCCCGGATCTTGATCTTGATCCCCGGAAGTGGGAAATTTGTGGTCCTTACAGAAATTGTGACAGAATTCAGCAGACTTTGGCCATTTTGAACAAACTTTTTACAAGTATGAATGCACTTAAGGTACCCATATACCGAACACTGAGCTATGTGACCTTTAAGATAAAAGGACCGTATACTGTACACATGGGCAAAAGGAGTACTAGAATTTTAGTAGGAAGATTGTAGGATTTTTCCAGGATTTTTCCGTCCTGCTTGGTTGATACCCAACTTGATGATGATCGATATAATCCCCCCCCCCCCAAAGCAATGTGCTTTATAAATGTTAGTCTTTTTTTAATCAGCGGTATGGTATGGTTCTTTAAGCCTCATAGTAGCCTATGAGGAGTTTGATGGGTAAAGCTGTGAAAAAAAAAGTGCATCATCCAGATCCAGAATTGTCTGGATTTCAGAATGGACACCTCCTTCCTTAGTTATAATAAGACTTATTTAATAATACAGAAGATTTTACACTATCATAATTATTGCTTAATTACTCTACACAAAGAATGTCACATGAGCCTCCAGAATAAGCATGTCAAATGCAAATTAAACAAAGTAGTAGGGCTACTTAACTCCAAATAAATATTATGGCCTTGGTAATTAACATAATAGTAATACAATTATTAACTGAAACTTACAATATTTTCTACATGAAAATTGATTTAAAAAGTGTAAAACTGAAGAAAAGTCAGAAGTCTTAGATAGATAATGATATATAGATATTTTAAAATGGCCAAGGGCCACAAAAAGTATTGCGGTGGCCACAAATGACTGGAAAAACATCAGTTTGACACTGCACTAAGACAGGAATATGTGATGACTCCACCTGTATAGTTTTTATGTATTTTGAAATGTCTCATGATTACCACTTATAAAAAAATAAACCAGTAGCCATAATTGTTGGTAACCATGGATGAGTAAATCTGTCCAGGCCTCCTTCCTCCACATCCAATGCCCCAAAACAGATGTGGGGGGATACTGGACCGGAATAATAGAGGCATTATAAAAGGGGGCACCTAGATATCCACCCTGTTTCAGGTTGAGTACAGAGGTGCAAGAAGAATGCAAAAAAAACAAAAACAACCCACACAATGTCCTTTGGTGTAAATCCATTGTCAATCACGGCATCTAAGAAATGTAAGTCCATGGTTAATAAATGGTCAATCACCCAAGGCCTGTTGATATTTCCCCTCTGCACTCCCATTGCCAAATGAGAAAACCGTGGCACTGCATCACCATAAATACAGCAGCTGGCATCCCTGGTGATGTCAGAGCCAATTTTGGTTTTATTTTCTAATATGTACTTTAAAAAGAAAAAAAAAAAAAAAAGAAAAAAAAAAACCAGTGTGGGTATCCTCTTAAAATTCCAACTAGGCCCCTATCCAGACATGCAGCCTGGGTGACCTTGAAAGAAAAGCCAGCGAGTGGGCACCCCCCATGCCTTTCAACATTGGAGGGGTACTTTGCAAGGGGGGGTTGGCAGCAAACCTTCCCTTGCAAGGCGATTTGTTCCAATGTCAAGGGACAGGGGCAATTTTTCCCCACATCTGATGCTCCAAGAAGGATGTTATGGTTATTGGGGAGGACATATGGGGGAATATGGAAGTCCCCTTTCTAATAAGGCAGTCGCTGGATATCTGCCCCCTCTCAGGGGAATAATTACAGGGGTAGATTAGTACCACTTACCCATTCCCAGAGTTAAAATTTAAATTTAGACACACACACACACATACACATCTTAGAAAAAGCCCTTTAAATGCATTAGAAAAAAATAAAAAAAATAATGTCCACTGATGTAAATCCACATCAGTCACGATATCCGGCATCCATGTCATTCATAGCATTCAGGGATGTAAATCTATAGTCTGTCAATCACAATAACCCCGAAGCCCTCCCATTGCAATCACAATAACCCGAAGCCCTCCCATTGCAAAATGACAGATCAAATTTAGTCAATTATGTCATCCGGGATCCCCATCACTGTGTTTACATTACCGCAGCACCGGTAATTTGGGCAGGAGAAAAGGATGGTTTGCCCCGTCCGACCTGAATCTCATCTCAAATCGGTAACATGCCATCTGCTTTCCAAGCAAAGCTACCATTGCTTTTAAAGTCTACCAATATAGACCCTGAGCAGGAAAAGTATGCACATAACTCAAGCTTCAGAATCTTGTGACTCTTCTACAACTACCTCAAATCCTTCCAATCTGCTGTAGGTTACACACACATGTTCCCATGGTGGCCCTGAGGAGGAAAAAGGGATAAACAAAAAGTTTAAATATGGTTGTGGCTGGAGCAAAATGGATGTGTGTTTAAATGCAGGAAATCCATTCTTGGAACTACTATATGGAAACCCGCATGACTTGGGTGTGCCGAAACCTCTAAATAGGCTTCTGGGTACTGCCAAGCCAGCAGAGTTTATAAACCAAATACTTTCCAGATGTCTCAAATACCCCAGCCTGCCTAGCAGTACAAAAGAAAGGACTTGGGGTACAGCTTATTTTGTGGGGGGTTAAAGTAAGGACTGCTTACTCCCAGGACTTGAGTTATGAATGCACGAATGAAATATGTAATTAGATAAATACACTGCAACTGAATGTGACTACAGAAAAAGCAAACACTTAGTAAAAATGAGTGTTGGCAAAAGATGAGCGACTTTTCATAGCTGCATACTCGCAAAGATGTAAATCTGTATACAAAAATCAAACTATAAATTGTTATATGAGATATCACTGCAGGCGCTCATGCACAGTATGCTTGTTGCAGAATATATCTAAGTTTAGCCATAGTCGAGAGAAATCGCTCATCACCTTGCCAGCTATTTCGATGGGGAATTTTCTTGCCAGCTATTTCATTCAGGCCACGGTCACCCATGGCTCATAGGACAGTTCAGCTTTAATCTACTCTTCACTTTTTCTACAATTCCCCAGTACTTATAGGCATGGGCTCAATTATTCAACATAATCAGCCATCAAGGTTTTCAAGAAAAGGCATGTTTCTGTAATCTGGAGTACATCCAAAGAAGAGAGACATTCAGGTGATGCACAAAATAAGTCTTCAAATCTAAAAGAAGTTAAAAATTGGTGTAAAAGTAAAAAAAACCCAACAAAACACCCCCCTCTCCCCGCCACCCAAACAAACCTACTACTAGTGCCTTAACTATTAACAAAAATGTAGCTTATTTGTGTATCACTCAGCTGTAGATCCTCAAATCATCTCTGACTGGTGCTAACACTGTCCTTCCTTCTGGAGGGTGGCTACTGTGTTCCCCATGGTCTGTGTGTGTTGTAAAGTAGCCACCGCTCCAAACTCACTCCTGTGATGAACTACAATCTCACGTTTAGTTTACTCATATGTAATGAGATTGTAGTCTATCACAGGAGTGAGCTTGGAGTGGTGGCTACTTTACAACACACACACACACAGGGGCCATGGGGAACAAAAGCAGCCACCCTCCAGAAGGAAGGACAGTGTCAGCATGAATTCAGAGATGATTTGAGGCTATAGAGCCGAGTGATGCACAAGTAAGATACATTTTTGTTAATAGTTAAAAGAGAACCATGGGGTAACCTTTTTATCCCATAGTTCTCTTTAGAGTTACAGGAGCCCATATGCGACCGTCCTCCGGTAACCCAAAGCTCAGTATATAATGGGCTACTGCCTGCTATATGCTGAGAGCACCGCAGCCGGGACAGATCCCGACAATACTGTCGAGATCCCCCCAGCTAGCTGACAGCGGGCTCTGACTATCTGAAGGCAGAGCCAGCTATGCCCGCCCCCTCCCCTCTCCGTTCCTCCAGTCAGCGCTGGAGGATGGGAGAGGGGAGGGGGGAATCCTTGTGGGGAGCGGTGCCTGACAGTCACCACTCTCTTCAGGGAGATGATCGGGAAGTGAAAGAGCGACGGTATGTGTTCGCTCACTTCGCGATCAATAGAGCCGACGTGTGACAGTTTCAACTATAACCTCATAGTTCTCCTTTAGGGCCTGTTCACACGACGTCTGTGTGAATGTGCTGACCTGATCCGTACGCCACTGCACTAAAAATGCATCCCAATGTATCCCTATGCGTTTTATGGGCTACAGTTCTCAGGTGCGCAGTCCGTTCAGGTTACGACAGAAAAATACTACATGTCACATTTTGTACGGTCAGGAAACGGTCCGAAAACACAAAACGCGTCAAAAACGCACTGCACTGCAGCTAACATACTGACAGCCCCACTCCAGCAAAAAAAAAATATATAATTTTTTTTTTTTAAACTGGAACGCATAAAAAACGCTGCAAAAACACAGCAAAACACATAGCACCGCATCTGCAGATCCGCACCTGATCCAGACCTGCTGAAACTCATGTGAACAGGCCTTAGGGTACTTGAATCCATTTTTAAGATTTAACTCTTGAGTTTAGTGTCACTTTAAACTTCATTTGATAAACCTGATATTGTCTGAGTGAAGGAACATGTTGCATCAGACTGAATTATTTAGTGCACACTGCTAAAACAGAGGGGCGCCGGCATAGTGTCTTTCCTGAATCTGTAATTTAGTAAACAATATCTAGTTAAACCACCTCATTTTTCTCATGCTGCCATTAATATTGTTTAAATATCTATTTTAAAAAAAAAACATCTATTTTTTGGCTTGGTTATTAGATATTTCTTTATAATCCATTTTCATCATTAAAAAAATAAATAAATCTCTATTTCAAATCCTAAAACCCTTACAGCATTTTGCCGTGAAATGAACCTGAATGCAAGAATCCCAGTTTTTATTTCTTTTAATGTAGAAATTGAACAGTTAAGGCACCAGAAGACAGAAATTGTTCCATAAAATGGGTTATACTTCCAGGAAATGGGTCTAAGGCTCTTTCATATGTCAGCAGTACTTGGAAAAAGAGATCACCTTTAGTAAAATGTTCTCGCAGTACTAAGTATTGCAGGCTAATTCCAGACATTCGATTCTCCTAAGGGCAAACATGACCTCGGCCTTTCATGCATTAAAGCAGCCTACCCTTTCTTGAACAATATGATATTATGCACCACTCCCGTGATGATTAATACTGTAAACACATACTTAACTGAATTCTTTTAACTGGCTTTGCAAATTAACAGCAATCTGCTGCATAAGCTTTCATAAAATACCTTTAGGATAATAAGATGTGGAGAGGATAGGACATACAATGCAATGGCATACAGACCAAAACTTCACAGAAACTTAACTAATCACTTGCACAATGTACTACTGGTAAAATAAAAAGAAGTGGCTTGGTGGGAACGGCCCAAATGAATTTACAGGCTTCCTTTTAAACTATTGGAAGAGCAAATATTTAACAGTTCCGAGAAATGCATTAACATTTTAAATAAAAGGAGCACATTTAAATATAGACAACTAAGAGAAAAAACAACAATATAGAACTTTATAGGTACAAATATGCGTTCAAATTTAGATGCAAATGTTGGATTTTATTAATAACCATTTAAAATATACTCTAATAAAACACTATTATTGTCCAATGCTCATCTTCACATCTACCTACAACCTTCTCCACCTAGAGCCGTGATACATTTTACAAGAGAGAGTCTGTGCACATTTATATATATACTTTTATATATATATATAACAAGTTTATAATCATATAATCCATTATGTCAGTATAGCTGTAAAACGTTTGGGATATTGTCCTGTGGTCAAAAAGCGGTCATAAATATTTGCGTTTGCTCTATGCTTTCAGATTAATTTCAGCTCAATAAACGTTTTATTTGCTAGCCTTTTTTTAATTGCTACCTCTCTGTAACACCACGGGACACTGGAGTCCTTTTAGTAACCTTGCATAGCCACGGTTAATGACACGTAAAACATAAGAGGTATAAATATAGTACATTTAACTTCTAGTAACTTTCATGAATAAATATAGAGTGGGAATGTGTAAATATATATATATATTTTTTTAAATGTTATTGTATTTATTGTTTAATCATTTCTGTTTAAATGGCACCTTTGTTCTTGACCAATGCAACAAGAGTAAGATTAATCACATATAAACAAATAAGTGCATATTACTCTCACTGCTTCATGAACAAGTCTATTTGCAAGGGAGTTAAAACAACATCACGTTCATTCCTTTTTACAATCATTAGTGCGCATTTCTAGAACTGTGCAGATGTATCCTGTGCTGGCATATAGTTTACTTTCATTTTCTAGGAGTGAAGGGATGAACACTGCAAGGAACGCCAATTAAGAATTGATTTTCAGATTAGTAGCACAAGAATACCAGAGGGGAAAAACTACTTCATTTGGACATTAATATGTTAGATAATAAACCCGAGACCATAGTTTGCCTTCACAAAATATCAGGAAAACCTGTAAGCAACCTTTTTAAAATAAACTCTACAGGAATAAAATATTTTGCTTAAAGTGCACCTGTGCCAGACATTAAACTATTTATGGACATTAACCAGTTGACATCCGCGGTGTTAAACCCCCTTCCCATCAGCATAATATTACCAAGCAGTAATAGAACTTCATCTCTGATCCCTCTAGCTGCTTTTAATGTGAAGTTTTGCATTCTTAAAGATCTTTAAAGGCCACAACAAAGTTTATAGTCGGATCGCAGTCTTTAACAGCTTGGAAACACCGGCTGTATTTTGATTATGTGCTGCCCTAGGCAAGACTAAACTCGGGCACCCCCCCCCCCAGGAGAGCTTTGTAGAGTTTATGATGGGCTGTGCAGGGTCTCAGGAGGACTGTGCATAGTCCCTTTCCTGCATACATGTGCTGCTCCTCTTACCTGCAGCTCAAAGTGCCATCAGTACCAGCAGGATACATTACAGTCCCCAGTCTGCTTCTGGGACATCCCACCATCAGATCACATGCTATGGCCAGCCCTGAGCCACCCGCTCCTTCTCCTCTACCTACTGTACAAACTAGCTGGACCGCATCTCACTGAGCCCTCCCCTCCACCAAGCAGCTCTCTAATTAGGCAGCTGCTCTTAGGGCCTTGGGCCACCTAGTTTCCCTCATTAGGCAGCCGCCACTGCCTCATTCTGTGCCGCCCAGCCTCAGCCCACTGGGCAAGTGCCCAGTATGCCCAAAGGCAAGTACGGCCCTGTCCACCTCATTGGTTTGGGGTGGCGTTTTCTGCCGCCCCCCTGGAAAGTGCCGCTCTAGGCAAATGCCTAGTTTGACTTGCGGTAGATACACCCCTGGCTGTATGTTTATATTAGAAGGCTGGCATGCTGCCACCAAGAATCCAGAAATATGGCCTTGTGTTGGAAAGGGTTAAAAAAACAGCCTATGCAGTCCCTAAGTCTCAGTGTATAACCATCTACTAGTCAGCTTTTAAAAATATTAATTTATGTAGGTTCCATACCTGTAGGCCATTTGGCCCTCCAGTGAAGCCTGCCCCACAAACTCCTAATAGCTCTACCCTGTGTGGTTTCTAGGACAGTTGCCTAGCAAAAACAGGACTGACCCATGTCCCTGTCCTGACCTCCGCACATGCAGTGTGTGTGGGCTGCAGAACATGGATTGCTGTAGTTTGAGATTATATATATATATATATATATACAAAAATACACACACACAAATGGGGGAGCCATATTTGTCAGTTATATATGCAGCCTCTGCCTTCCTGCTTTTCAGTTACGGTGGATATCTCATCTCAGAAGAAGGTAGACTGAGACTAATATTTCAACAATATTTTAAAGAGCTTGCATATAACAAATATGAAGTCACAACACAAATAACATTAGGATAAACACTGCTGCAAACCTTTGCAAAACTGTCTCGGCACAAAAATACACAACAAATTGTCACATATTGGGAACCTGATCTGCAATAAATGTCCATAACTTCCCTCATGTTGCTTCCCCTTTAAATGCCAAAGACTATTACCAGCTGTGCCCTTTATAGTTGCCACGTCTGACAGCGTGGGCCTTGCATATCCATTTCTCTAAAACATGAACAGCATGTGTTGCCCAAAGCAACAATTCACATTCAAAAGCGACAGTAAAAAAAAAAAAATATTATCAGAAGGGGAATTGAATTAATTTATTGGTAACGGGTGATACAGAGAGTTCTAGTTTTGTTCACTTTAACGTATGGAGGTGCTGCCAACAGAAACCAAATATATAATCTTTATTCTCCCAGAAGTTGCAACGGGAAATTTTAGTGGGTAGCAACATTTTCTCCAGTTTAATTCTGCTGCTGTATGACATTTGGCCTCCTACATTTTGCTGTGCGTTTCTTTTTTGTTAACCCACAGTATAGAACATTCAATAATTTACATGTTTATTTCCTTCACTTCTTGTAATGTTCACCAATTAATTTATTCTAGGCTAGACAGCCCGTTTTAATGATACCAGGCACACAGCAATGTTAAATCAGCAGACAGACAATATGCAATCATAAATAGATTAGATTATGACATACGGTGCTACAGGCAACAACTCATAGCGAACAATCTGCATTCATTTCTTAATATCTATAACAGTTTTAAACTGTTAAGTGCCGAAATCTGATTGGCAACTATGGTCACCGCACTTCATTACTGTTTATTGCACCGTCAGACCATGGATCATACCAGACACCTTCGAATAAAAGGCTTTGCATGCTGTTTTAGAAAAAAAACTATATTCTGGGAATGGAATAGAAAAAAAAAGTCAGTATGACTACTGTAAATTGCTTTTTCCACTAATTAAAGCCAGGATTAAAACAGATAAAATATGTATTTGGTTCAGGCAATTATTATTATTATTATTATGCTAAAAGATGCATAATTATATTTTCCAGGCAGAAGCATCAATGTCTCGAGTGTTGTCCCCCCCTCCCAAGGTCAGGAAGTGTGTTGTTGGCAGAATCACCAGGTTAGAAAAGGGAACAAAGAATAACCAATGCATCTACCTCATTTAACGACCGGTAAGCAACATTATGTTACATTTTTGTTTTTTGGGTCTATTAAAGTGACACTAAAAACTCTTTGCTTGATCAGCTTTAGTGGAGTAGAAAGGTGACATTAGAGGTCTAATAGACCCCTAGAGTCTGCTTAAAGAGGACCGGTCACCTATAATATGCTATAACATAGGGGACTATTAGCCCCTTTTGTAATAT
>NW_017306710.1:1029182-1076893 GCF_000935625.1 Nanorana parkeri
GAGAGGTAAGTACACACTGGATAAAAATATATCAAACATTTATTATAATGTTACTTTAGAAAGGGGGAGAGGTTGCCTAGGTAGCCAGGGTCTAGGCCATCCACGCAATTTTTTTCGTGTTTGTATATACACACCCCTGCCCCCATATACACATATGTACCTAAACGTATACATCAGGTGCAAAAATGACAATAGATCCACACATTACATATTGCTACGCATACTGGAACGATTCTACAGCCATTATTCATGGTTAACACTAAACTAATGTAAAGGATTTTAAAGTGTTGCTTATTGACAATTTGGGTACTGAAGTTTGCCATTTCACTGGTCCTAAGGTTTGATAGGTTTGTCATCTATTTACTCGGCACAAACTTTACCTTTTATATTTTACCAAACAAATTGGTATTTTATCATTTTGTATGCATTAAACTAATTTGAATGCATTTTTTAATTAAAAATTTGAGTTTAAAAAACAGTTGCACACATATTGTGTGTTAGTAGAAAATAGCAACTTCCACCATTTCATTCTCCAGCATCTGTGGTTTCAGAAACTATATCATTCTGGGGGGTAACTAATCTTCAGGCCTAAAATATATCTCTAAGTCCCAAAAAGCCAAACAGGGGTGAATATGCATGTTCTCCCTGTGCTTGCGTGGGTTTCCTCCCGGTACTCCGGTTTCCTCCCACACGCCAAAGACATGCTGGTAGGTTAATTGGCTCCTCTCTAAGTTGGCCCTCTATGTATGCATGTGAGATAGGGACCTTAGATTGTAAGCTCCTTGAGGGTAGGGACTGATGTGAATGTGCAACTATGTAAAGTGCTGCGTAAATTGTCGGCGCTATATAAATACCTGTAATAAATAAATAAATAAATAAATAAATATGCAGATGTTTAAGAAAAGTACGCCCTATACTTACTTTATAAACACACTTATTCTTTCAGTCACACCCCTTCTTCTCTGTACTCTATGGTCAGGACAGCTATCAGAGCAAAGGTGATCTGCAAAAACCAATAACCCATAGGAACCAAATTTGGTCTCTCCTTCTACAGTAATCAGAACAATGAAAGAAGATGTGCGGTTGGTTTCTATTTGCACATCCCTTTAAATAAACCCAGTATATTCCTTCATATGTAATTGTAGACTGGACAGTTTCATTGCTCCACGTGGATTAGAATAGGGCCAAGTAGAGTCAATAGAGGGTTCTAAACAACAAGGCAGTGTGTTTTTAATGCCAGGAGGGAAGAAACTGAGTTATCTTGGCAAATAAGGTTATTTTGCAACCTGCACTAGGGAAATAGCAGCTGGATCTAAGAGATACTTTATTAAAAGGAACATGTGGCCAGACTACGGACATTCCAGTATGTACACATGCTTAAGGGGCAGTAGTTGAGCTAAAGGACTAGTCTTCACTGACCTCTGTTGCTTCAGGCACTGGGAAGCAATTAATCCTCAAAGTTCATTACAAAGGTACTCTGGAATTGGTTGAAGTCAAAGTTTAAGCAGCTTTATCTCGCTCTGCTCTCTCCCCGAGCATTAACTTTATAGTCACATTGCACTTGTTATTTGTTTACATTAGAAGGCTACCAGGTCACTACTGGTAAAGACAGAGGACTGAGATAGAGCTGCTGAGAACCCAAGTACAATGCAGTCAGAGTGTCTTTGTTATGAAATTTGAGGATGAATTACTCAGCAGTAACCATCTACAGGAGGTTGTTGAGGTTTTCTTTTTTAAGCTCATTTACTGCTTGTTAATTATATGTTCATGCATAAATGGTCATATTCTGGCCACAGGTGAACTTTAAAGTAGGGATGCACAGATACCAGTGCAGATACTTGGCATTTTCACGTGGACTACCAGGGTTGCAGCTGCGACTAGACCCTGGTGCTTCATCACTGTCCTGAAATCATTAGTCTGTACTTCCTAACTTTTGAGTTTTTCTCTAGTCTAGTCGTGGAGCTGGAAAAGTATCAGTACTTGTACTATGTATGATAGTTGGTATCTGTGCATTCCTACTTTAAAGTGCACGTACAGTTTAACCCATTGCCGTCCACCGTTTGTAAAAATTTGGGCCGACTGCGGATCCTTCCCGGCGGTTGGACGTACATGTATGTAAATTTTTTTTCCCGCAGGCAAGCAGAATCCTGCCTGGAAGGTAAACAGCCACTACTGGCTGTTTCATACAAGCATATGGGCGGCTTTACAGCCAGCCGATCGCTTTCATGACTCCGTGCCCGGTTGTCCTGGGCACCTCTGTCCCGCCTGCGGTGCCCGGGACCGAGAACACCAGCACAGCAGCTGCTAGTAGAGAGAAGGAGGAGAGTCAGAATGTCCCCCACCGCTGATTTCTCCTTCTCTCTCTAAAGGCGGAAGCGATGTGTATTGCATCACTTCTGCCTTTAGCTGTCATTTCTCTGGCTGAGAGCCAGAGAAGAAGATGGCAAAGCAGATCTCTGCTTCATCAGCTTCTTTGGGGGTCCCAAGATGACGTTAGGGGTCTTGGGGGCCCCTGATGTCTCCATAAAGAGGACCTGTCATTGTTGTTTGTATATCACATAGGGGGCTTTTAGCCCCCTATGTGATAGCAATCAAATTAAGTGTAAAAAAAAAAAAAAAGTGAAAAAAAATTTAAAATTTAAATCTCATGTTAAAAAAAAAAAAAAAGTTTTACGTCCCCCAGCCCCGCGTGGACACACTTATAAACGTAAATATGCATCGAGTGCACCTACGTGCGAAAACAACAATTACGCCACATGTTACATATCACCGCAAACGTGGGAGTGCGAGCAATATTTTAGGGCCATCAATCACTGATAACACTAAATTGATGAGCGGTAAAAGCTTTTAAAGCGTCGCTTATGGCCAATTTAGGCACGGTAGTTTTTTTGCGATTTTGCGGGTACCGTACATGCAAATTTTAAAGCTTGACATGTTTGGTGTCTACCCGACATCACCCAGTCTTATATTTTACCCAAAAATTGGGTAATAATAATGGTTTTATAAAACGTAGGGAAAACTGTTTTTTTTTTTTTCAAAATCTTCGGTTCTTTTTCGTTACATAGTAAAAAATAAAACCCCCAGTGGTGATTAAATACCACCAAAAGAAAACTCTATCTGTCCCCAAAAAAATGGTATAAAATTCCTTTCAGTACAGTGTTGCACGACAGAATAAATGTCAGTCAAAGTCAGCGCTGAATATTGAAAAATGGCCTGGACAGGAAGGGGGTTTAACACCCTGGTCTTCAAGTGATTAAATACACTCCAATCAAATACATTTCACATTTACACTAAAGGGAGAGGTGCATCATTGATGACCAATTCTACTCATTGGTGAGAGATCAAAACACCATCATTACCTCCCTTTGGAATCAGTGGTCCGATTGCTCCATGTACACAAGTCTAGATTGCACAGCCACAGATCTACGAGATGCTGGATGGGGACCTTCCCTTACCCAGCCAAGGAGCAAAATAAAATAAAGAGCAGAATACATAGTCAGGAGGTGAAGTAGGCTCCAACTGTAATATAGACCTCACTGAACAATCTATGAAAATTAAATTCGATACACATCTCCGCCCCTCTGCCCAGCACCAACATGACAAAATACCCGTAGATATAAATAACATACCAGGGAATTGCTGGCAGGCCTGGAGACAAAACAGAGAAGCCAAGGAGAATACATACCCAATGTCTACTGGACAGCACTGAGATATTGGCACGAAACCTGTTAGATGTTTGGAGTATGTTGCATGCCAACCATAAGTCAGTAAAGACTGGGAAGCCCTCATCAGCCAATAGAACAAGAAGAAGAAACATTTAAGCAATGTCTCAATGTTCGAATCCACAGGATACAAGAAAAAGCCAGCACAACCTTTAACCACAATAATTTACACCTGGGGGAAACCAGGTGATGAAGCATCGCAGACATTAGGTGAAAGTCAGATGTGCATGCATGAATTGACTGTCCCACAATCTCTTCTTTTCTTCGCTAAAATGATCGCTCTAGTCACACAAAAGCCCCTGTTTAGGGTAACAAAGAAAGAGGGGGCACATCCTTAAAGGCATTTCTGATGCTAGGGAAAACAATAGCCACTAGCCATTGATTTATAACCCCCAAAAACATGTGTGCAGACCTGTCTTGTGGTGCCCTAGGCAATACATTCATACCAAAAAAAAATACAGAATGGAATATGGTCATCTAATATCTATGGGCACCTGCAGACATAGCCAAGTGAAACCCCACCTTCTGTCTGATTCCGCTGCTTCTAACCCCACCCCCCATCTGATCCCACTGCTTCTAAACCCCGCCCTCTGTCTGATCCCACTGCTTCTAACCCCGCCTCCTGTCTGATCCCGATGCTTCTAACCCCGCCCTCTGTCTGATCCCACTGCTTCTAACCCTGCCTGCTGTCTGATCCCACTGCTTCTAACCCCACCCTCTGTCTGAGCTCACTGAAGTGCACCCACACACACACAGTTCAGCATGACAGTAAGGTTGTAAAGCACGAAATCATGTGCCAAGAATTTGAAGTCCTGCCAAAGCCCAGTGTTAAGCTGGCCATACACCTATAGATTTTCTATCATAAATTTTCGTTGCTGCCAAGAACCCTCTTTCAATTCTAGCTCAATAAGCGGTTCCCCCTCCCAAACAATACCAGAGCCTTTAGGTGTGGTAAAAAAATTAGGAGGGACCCCATATTAAAAAAAAAAAAAAAAAAAAAGCGTGGGGCTCCCCCCAAAAAGACATACTAGACCCTTTAAGCCAGTGCTTCTCAACCTGTGTAACCTCAGGATCCACATTTGTCTTTGGTCATTAAGTCGCGACCCAAGTCACCCTGCACTAGAACGCACAGCATTGCGGTACCGCTCGTTCCAGTGCAGGAGATTGAACTGTGGGTGGGAGGTGTATAGTCTCCATACCTTACAAGAACTGGAATTGATCCTGAGCCTGGGGTCCAGCATGGGCTACTGTGCTGTGAGAGAGCTCCATTCATATGTGCAGGGCACGCAGCTCCCTTGCGTGCCCTGTAGAGGTGACGGGAGCCACAATGTGACATCACTCCGGTCCAAGCACCTCTACAGGACACACGAGGGAGTTGTAAGTATGGATGGAGCTCCCTCATGGCCATAGCCCCAGCCCTTCCCACCTCAAGGAGACACTTAGCACCTGGCAGCATGTTTGAATGGCTGCTGGGCGCAAGAACTGACAGTGCTGCACTAGGGGGAGGCAGAGTTGCCTCTCATCTAGAAAAGTGGAATGCACACGGCGACACACTGAAATAATAAAAAATAAAAAAAAACACAACGCCCGCCGACCCGCACCAGTTGTATGGCATCCGACAGGTGAGCCATGATTGGGCAAAGTCATCATTACTTTGCCCCATCTTGGCTCTTACAGAGTACGGTGCCCTGATTGGGCAAAGTCTTGAACCTGAACTGTGGTCAGGGCTCACGAGGCATTGTGCGGCAAATGCCCTGACAATTCGTGTGTTTGCCGAACACACAAACTGCCGATGTTCAAGTCGAACTCTTGCTTGACTCGAACTTTGAGCCCATCCCTAATGGGCTCCTTAAGAAGACTGTTAAATCTGGCTGCAAGGCATAATAAAAATGGAAAGGCACTGAGTGGGCATCCTGGCTCCAACACAGCCTCAATGTTTCCTGGATAGATTCAGCAGTTAATTATTTTCACTTCTTACTTGGAGTGGTTACATTTATAATTCTAGAAAATGAGCAAATGATGTTGCCAAAAATATATATGAGATCTATTTATTATTGTTTTCACGCAAAGATGCAAAAACAACTTTTACCCAGGATTCCCTCCTTTTTCTAAAATGATTTAACTGAAAAAAGTGTATAAATCCTGGATGAAAGTGGTGTGAATCTTGCATGAAGACATTTAAAAACAGACTCCCTAAAGTCTTAGGCCTCATGCACACACAACGCAAGAGCAAAATGGTATACTGCGCATAAACACGTATATGCATGCACTATCCCAGAATGCATCATTCATAATAGAAATTTTAATGAACTGTATATGCGCGTAAAATACGCAGAAATACGTTGCCCGGACGCATCTTGGGTCCATTCTGTTTTTGCGCATCTTTATGCAGTGCAAATATATGGTGCATACGCAGCCATGTGTATGGAGCTATTTATCTGCATATGCTGTATATGGGACAATACCCGCATATACGCAGCATATTGTACGGTAACTTGCATTTGTACATCAAAATTCATATATACTTATGCTACTTTTCTTCACTATTGACTTCTTTGTTTCTCCATGGCCTCCATAGTAAATGAGGATACTGAGTTTTAGAAAAACTGCGTCAAATCAACCTCAGCCAAGAATTATTTGATAAATAATTTGAGTGCATTGTGTCTATAGTGCATCTCATCCTGTGCTAATATAAAAGCTAAAAGGCCATCATCAAGTGACTTACAACCAAACACTTGTTCTTATTGGAGAAAGCATTCCTAATTGAGCAATGTCATCATTGTTATTAGCACAGAGCATTCTCGTATTAGGTTCATGCGTCAGTGAATACTTTGCCTTCATTTAAAGTGATAAAAGTGTGACTTTTGTTCATAGATCCTGTCATATATTTATCAGGTTGCTTTTTATTTTGTACCCGCTAAACCCTAGATATATCGCTACACAAAAGTGACTATTATCTAGAATGACTGAATTTAGTAAAAGAAGCTAGCCATTGGAGACATTAGAACTACCAAGTGCTCCTCTGGAGTATCTCATCTGATACATGTTTGCTGACCTTAAGCAAAATGCTTCACTGTATAAACTCATGTATTCCATTCTCATTGTTTGCTTCTTGGAAGCAGTTTATTGGCTTCTAGCATTGCAACCATTGCAATGATACAAGATACCACAACATTATGTAACAATATGATTGGCGCCAAGTCAAAACAAAACCAAAAACAAAGTATACAAATAGGTGTATAATAAAAACAACACAAGGTATGTATGTATGTATGTATATTATTCCATATTTTTCTTTGATGAATTGATCTAAATTAATCTAATTATTATAATGAAATGTACCCAATATACCAGTGCTGCATAAAGCCCCTACCTAACTTAAAGAATAACCTTAGATCCAGTAACACTCATAAATGACAGAATATGGAGTTCAATAAATAATACAAAACAAAAACGTATTTCTCCATTTATATTCCCTCTGAAGGATAATACATGTGGGCTTAGAGACATGCCTAACAAAGCATTCTACTTTTACCAGTGGTCCACTTTTGCCCCTCCACCTCTTCACTGACTTCTAGCCTACTAAGAGAAAAATAAATGCAAATGTCTCATGGCACCCCATGAATATCCCCTCAACAACCACATTTGTCACGCTGCTATAGCACAAGCAAGTATGCGCAGAACACAGTCTGTGACCCTACTATGGACCACCAATGTTTCATTGTTACTATGGCAGCATGATGCCAACAAGGGAATTACTTGGGGGTATTCATAAAAACGGGAGCAGACAAAATCTGGAGCAGTTGCTCATGGCAACCATTTAAAGTGACATTAAAGGAGAACTATGGGGTTAAGGCTTTTCCCCATAGTTCTCCTTAGGGTAACGGGAGGACACAAACTAGCGTTCTCCCGTCACCCTAGTCTCAGTATACTGAGAACCCGCAGCTGCTGCTCGCGGTATACTGAGACGCCGCAGCTGAAGCGGATCCCGACAATTGTGCCGGGATCCGCCCAGCTGCGTGACTGACAGCTGGCTCTGCCTATCTAGAGGCAGAGCCAGCTGTGCCCGCCCCCTCCCCCGTCCGTTCGGCCAGTCAGCGCTGGCAGATCGGAGCGGGAAGGGGGGAATCCAGCCCCTCCTCCTTTCACAGCAGAGAGCCGTGACAGGATCGAGAGGTGAGCGAACACCGGTATGTGTTCGCTCACCTCCCGATCTACTGAGCCGACCTGTGACAGTCTCATTGTCAGGGGTCAGCTAGAACTATGAGGTGAGTGAAAAATCACTCACCTCATAGTTCTCCTTTAAAGTAAAAAATGTTTTCCCTCCCCCTAAGTTAATGTCATCGCCTTAAATTATCTTTCTTAATCCGATCTTCTTTCCTGTCGTTTTTATCTGTCCCTGCTGGCACTTCCTGTCCCACGGTGTCTGCATGCGTCTATAGACTTACCTTGTGTCTCTCCACATTTTCGGACGGGAGCACGCGGGGAAGACACAGGTGAGTTTAAACCGCATTTAAAGCGTTTTTTTTTACACTTTTTGCTAGCCGTAGATATATGCAAAAACACTGGAGGCTTTAATTATACTTTAACTTCTCTTTTTACAGCTTGTTCAACCGTTCCCGCTCCCCGCAGGGATTCCTCCCTCCCCTCTCCGATCCTGCAGCACTGACTGGAGGAACAGGAAGAGCCTGCTGTCAATCAGCCAGCTGGGTGGATCTAGACAGTATTGTCGGGATCCATCCCAGCTGGGGCGCTCTCAGCATATAGAGAGATATAGCCCACTATAAAATGAGCTTTGGGTCACGGAAGGAGGTTAGTATATGTCTGCCCGTGACCCTAAAGAGAACTATGGGATAAAAAGGTTACCACATAGTTCTCTTTTAAGCTTTGAAAATGAAACAGAATATTGGTGGCCATGTGCAACTGCTCCAGAGTCTCACTGCTCCAGTTTATGAATTCCCCCCCAGTTTTTCCCTTGCTGGCATCATGCAGCCATGCTAACCAATAAACATCAGTGGAGTCTCCTGGCCATACTCAAATTGCCAACATTGTGATTGCCATAAGATGTGTGCCATGGCACAGGTCATGGGACTAGTGGTAGAGCTCATCCTAGAGGTTTGCTCATTACATTTACCATGTACTTTCTGGACAGTTAATAGCAGCCTTTATATGAGGTAAAGACTACTCTTGTAGGATGATACCATCACAAATCCAGACTACATTTACTGTAGATTGTGATCCTGTGGACATTGTTAAATATGCACATGGAAAGAGCATGCATTATGTATTAGTTCTTAATGTTAGCATTGTAATATCCCAGGAGGCAGAAGCTCTGTATAATGCAGTATAAAATAAATATCCGTTTACCATCATAATAAAAAAAATCTGTATGATCAATCTGCATGTTGATGACAAAACCCACCACCCCCTTAACCCTAAACTAATGAATGCATTAAAAGGTGAACAGTAGATTTCAAACTTCGACCTCTTCTGCTGAACGGGCGCTGGATGTTGAGCCAGCAGCAGACTGGATGTAGAATGGACAGAGGACGGCATGTGCACGCCTTTGTTCAGGATCAGCCAGTGACAAAGTAAGCCGATTGTATCCAAACAAAAGCTCTGTTATGACAGATCAGGCTCGTCTGACGTGCGCACCATAAACCAACTTCTTCCAAAGTGACGACACTCATTAACAACCTGCATCACAGCACATGACTTTACATTAGAAAACAAAAAGGGAACAGTGCGCCACCTCCGTGTGTAAAATAGTTTATTAAGATAAATAAAACAAGGGATAAATGTACTCACAAGCAAACGTTTTCATCAGGCTTTAACAACAAACGAGAGGTCACACTGTCTGTTAACCCAACATGGTATCGCCCCGACTATGTAACACGGTGCCTTCGGTCACATCGCCATCCACCGGCCGCACTCAGCCAAGATTGACGCGTTTCAGGGGCAAGCCCCTTTCTTCAGAATCATCTTTACATTAGTAATAGGTCAAAAGCCAGCACTCGCCAGGGGACCAGCCCATCCACTCTTTTTTTGCAAAAAGGCATAACAGCAGCAAACAAACGCTGACATGTTTCAGCCCCCAAACTGAGCCTTGGTCGTAGCCTACAACGTAAGGATCCCCTTGTGAGCGCCCTTTTTTTATCTATTGCTTAGTAAAGGCTCTGGCGGAAGCTTTACCAGGCACTGAGGTTCAAGCAGCGGCATTGGAGACAGGAGACACTGTGATCATTGCCTTCCCTTTAACTATACCTGATCAGACTCATCTGTTCACATACTGACCAAGAACTGCACCGTTACACATTCTAGAAGTGTGTGTTTGTAAATATATATTGCATAAAAAGTACGATTACAAATACAGTTGACTGTATACAGTACATATTTATTTTTTTAAATGGCACTGGTCAACTGTATTTTTGTAATAGGTACATTTTCTTTTGAGTATATGTATATTTATTAGATTTAAAAAAATATAAAAATGTAACTTCCATTTCCTTCCTCCATACAGGCAGTTTTGTTCATCAGAAACAATATGATGTGACTTGTCCAACCATTGGAGGGAATCATTTATGAAAGCTGGAGCAGACAGCATCTGGAGCAGTGGCCCATAGTAGCCAATCAGCTTATCTCTAGAGTTTGTTTAGTTAAGACTTGATAATGAAAGTTAGAAGCTGATTGGTTGCCATGGACAACCCACCTCCCCATGGTATTGTGGTCCTGGGTTCCAGTAACAGGTGACCTATCATTGGCAGTGTACAGAAGGCTCGTCATTGCGGTGAACTGACCTGACCTCCGGAGCTCCACCATGGAGGTTGCAATGCGCTCGTCCCCGGTCGGGCTCACCTCGCTGCCCCCAGGTGATGATCCCTGCTCCCCGTTCTCTATGGCGCTCGCACTGTCCGTGGTGTCGGGCGATCGGAGGGTCATTGGACAGGCCGAGCAGCTCCTCTCCCTCCAGCCAGGTAATCGGGGCGGGTTGTCTGCGGTTGGAGCCAAGTCGGTGCACCTTCTACCGGCTGCTGCAGGTCATAGTCGGAGGTCAGGGCGAGGGGATGGAAGAACGGGATCTCCGCGGATCTTCTACTGAAAAGCAACAAATGGGATGGATTAGGATGACGAGCCCTGAGGAGGGAGATGACACCCCTGAACCCCCACAGTGTCCTGTACATTGGACGGGTATTCACCCCTCCCTCCCTGCACGGGGGACACCTGACCCCGACCCCGATTGTATGGCGGGGGAATCGTATACGCACACACACACACCAACACCTGACTGCTCTCATCACTACACACCATACAATCCCCATCCGATTCACACATCAGACTAAGTGCCAGAACGATTATTACATAGACATACAAATCCATGTACAAAAGGTTGTTCTAGTACGATCAGATTGATCGAAAGATACATTCACCCATATACAAGTCTCTACTGCAGGCCGATCAGACAATCAATCCAGGATCATCAGGGCAATATAATAAACATCTATAGCACACACTGATAGATAGATGTAAACACATCCATCCGGGACGATCAGATTGCTCTAAAGATATATTCACCGATATAAAAAGGTATTTCTAGGACAATCAGATTGATATACATATCCACCGCTATAAAAGGACACCGTGTGCGGACGATCGGACCATACATAATACTGATCAGACAGATATAAAGATCTCTTATACGAGTAGTCCGATCTCATGTGTATGTAGATCGTACGATGGCGCTCCTTGTACAGTGGTGGAGGGGAGCTTTGTGTCTGTCCTCTACCAGACATGTGTCTGCCGATGCTGTCTAGGAATCTGTTGTAGAATATTGCACACACACAGATCGGCGGCTGACAGACATCGTCCTCGCCCAGCAGACATCGTACCGACACACCACGGCACGGTCCCCCGATGGGTGGGCGCAGAGCGGAGCTGTCACACCGCGGAGCCCCGAGCCAGCGCTGTCTGGCTGTCTGTGTGATCCGGAGCGGCTTGGTGCTGCCGTATGGAAAACAAGAGGAATGTCCCCGAAGGACTGAGACCGACCCACACACAGAGAGAGACGGTGCTGGATCTACAGGACAGCCGCTCATCACACTAGCTCCAAGGCACGGCATAGGCACAGCGCTGTACAAGGTGAAGCGGGGCTGGCAGCGCACAGGGGCATGATGTGTGAGCTGACAGCTGAGACGCACGGAGCCAGACTGAGCACGTCTGCAGAGAAACGTGCGTTTGTTTGTATGAGACTTGTGATCAGGGATCCTGATTTCACCCCCACCCCATTAGCCATCTCTCCTTGTGTGCGACGAAACGACCCTCCCCCGCTTCTAATCTCCTCGCCTGGCTCTCCCTCCCCATATCTGGTAAATACAAAGGCCGCTTTCCAGGAACTTTCCAGGAATTGGCTCACGTGACCGATGGCAGCTTCACGGGCGCTCTGTTGCCACCTATGTGCGTTCTGTGGCACTGCAGGCAATGCCGAAACCCTCGTCAGCCGCGTCTCAGTTGCAGAACTCCGCGCTGGGAAGTCTGTGCACGATTTGGAGGCTTCTTGCAATAGTACCCTTTATTATTCGCACTTGTTTCCTATCCCTAGGTCATTGTAAGTATTACTTCTGGTTTTATATGCGAAGTGGGCTTACATGCTTTATACACCAGAACATCACGCAGTGCAAATAGTCCGATCGATAGAGAGAGATAGACCATAGATAGCTAGACCATAGATAGATAGAAAGATAGATAGATCGACCAACCAGATTGATAGAAATATAGATAGACCATTGATAGAAAGATAGATAGACCATTGATAGAAAGAATGATATAGACTATAGATAGAAAGATAGAATAATATACATATAGACCATAGCTAGAATAATATACATATAGACCACAGATAGCTAGACCATATATAGAAAGATAGACAGACCGACCAACCATAGATTGATAGAAAGATAGATAGACCATAGATTGATAAATAGAATGATATAGACCATAGATAGAAAGATAGAATAATATACATATAGACCATAGATCGGATATATAGTATGATATATAGACCGTAGATAGATAGATAGATAGATATACATTTTATATAGATAGAATGATAGATATAATTTTATATAGATAGACCATAGATAGATACATACATACATACATACATAGATCATAGATACAATGATAGATGGATGGATAGACCATAGATACAATGATAGATAGACCATAGATACAATGATAGATAGACCATAGATACAATGATAGATATATAGATCGATAGACATATAAGTCACTCTGGAATATAGGTATAAAAGTATTAACATATTCCCTGGGGGTTATCTAGAAAGACAAGGCATCCTGAAAAGTATTGCTAACTTATTTTTGTTCACAACACTCTGTCTGTGTGATCCGGAGCGGCTTGGTGCTGCTGTATGGAAAACAAGAGGAATGTCCCCAGAGGACTGAGACCGACCCACATACACAGAGACTGTGCTGGATCTACAGGACACCTCCTCACCTGCTCAGACGACCATAGAAAGATAAATAGATTATAGAGATGTAGATATTGCTAACTTACTGCCAAGGGGACTACATATAAAGACTGGCTACTTTGAACTATAGAAATACAACTATTGCTAATTAGTCATTTCTTTCTGACTAATCTGGACTACAGACATAAAAGCAATGCTAACTTGCATATAGAGGACTATAAAGACAAGCCCCTCTGGACTATGGATTTACAAACATTGCTAATTTACCATCTGAGTACTATACAAGAAGACAAACCCCTCTGGACTATATACGTACAAGCATTGCTAACTTGCCACCTGAGTACTATATAAGAGGACAAGCCCCTCTGCACTACAGACGTACAAGCATTGCCAACTTACCATCTGAGTACTATATAAGAAAACAAACCGTTCCGGACTATAGGCATGCAAGCATTCCTAATTTATAGGGCTATTTAAGGACTATAAACAGTATATAATGACAAACCAGTGTGGACTATACAAAGTATTGCTAAATTACTCTCAGGTAACTATATTGTATATAAAGATATACCAGTGGAGTACAGGAATGCAAGTATTGCTGTTACTCCTAGGAGACTAGTTATTCACTGAAGGGCGTGGAGAGGGCAGGAGGAGTGAACAATTATAAACACAATTTTTAAAACATACTCTCCATCCTGTTTTGGAGTAAAATACAAATGTATATTAAAATAATTCCTTCCCCCCATTTCTGCACTCTTTAGCTCCATTCCCTATAGCTAGAAGAATGTATCCAGTGAATGTTTTGGGCAAGCCCTGGTAAAAATACACATTGTATAGATTGTACAACAAATCCTTGTTTTTCAATACTGAACAGTTGGAGTTAAATAGCAGGGGAAAGGAGAAGAGGAAAGAGCGGTTATAAAAAAAAAAGTGATAGAAACAATACACAGATCCAGCAATGAGATACAATTCTGAATGGGAATCCTATGAACAGGAAAATGACAGATTCTGGTAAAACTAATAGAAGAAGAAAAAAAAGACCTCCCCCTTTATAAAAGGGCTTTTTATGTTGTCCTAATGCTATGCGCGGTCTCTCCCTGCACTACACACTGGTGAGCTTGCCAAAAAAACGTTTGTTCTCAGAGCAGTGTTAATGTCAGCCATTAGTCATGTTCACCACTTGTAAAATGCCATCCTCAGGCATCTTTTGGGTTTCTTAGGATACTTTATTTTCTGCTTGTAGTGGTCTTCTTGCATAAGAGCTTTATGGGGGGTATTGTTGAGCTTGGGGTTTGATTTGAGAGCATATAAAACACAGAATAGATGCATGTATCAGCACTGCTCATGTGCTTCTATTCATTTCACTGCACTTTGTATAGAGTCACCGTCAATGCAGCCTATAAGACCTTTTTAATGCCCGGCTTTCAAGTTCAGGACTGCAAACAGTGCCTAAGGAAATAGGAACTTGGAAATGATCAGTCGAACAAATTTGGGTTGCATTTTTTGTTTAGCCAGTGGTAATGTGTTTAATATGGCAAGCGTTCGATAATAGGAATTGCAACATTTGGAGTGGATTGCAGTTGTTAGTTGATCATTAGGGTGTGGTGTGTATGATGTATTGCAGAGAGTCCGTTTTTCACGTAGGCATCTGAGAATCATAATAAAACAGTGGCTTTTCACAACCACATTGTCATTTTATATTGGCCCAGAGTAGCAGGAACTGGAAGTGGATAGGGAAATGATAACATTTATATAAACAGTGGTATGAGAAAGGAACAGATCAGTTCTCATCACTGAAGAGCATTTGAAGAGATAATGAGACACAATAAAATCATGCAGTATTTTATTTTGAGTTTTGCTTGCTGGTTGCCTTGTTTATGTATATCGGAGTTAGAAATACACGATTGATTGCATGTATACATTGATAGGGCGGGGCAGAGCTTTAAGTACAGATTGCTGCATTTTCTGGAAGATGATCTTTTTTAAAAGGAACTCTGTGCAAAACATTTATTAAAGGAGAACTATGAGGTGAGTGCTTTTCACTCACCCTCATAGTTCTAGCCGACCTGTGATAATGAGACTGTCACAGGTCGGCTGAGTTGATCGGGATGTGAGCGAACCCACACTGGCGTTCGCTCACTTCTCGATCCTGTCACGGCTCTCTGCGGTGACAGGGGAGGGGCTGGATTCCCCCCTCCCCTGTCCGATCCTCCAGCGCTGACTGGCGGAAAGGACGGGGGAGGGGTCGGGTACAGCTGTCTCTGCCTCTAGATAGGCAGAGCCAGCTGTCACTCACGCAGCTGGGCGGATCCAGACATAATTGTCGGGATCCGCTTCAGCTGCGGCGTCTCAGTATACCGCGTCTTGCAGCTCGCGGTATGCTGACCTTAGGGTGACGCTAGTTTGTGTCCTCCCGTTACCCTAAGGAGAACTATGGGGAAAAACCCTGACCCCATAGTTCTCCTTTAAGCCTTGCATTGGGGCTACCCCCATACTCCACTAACTTGCTAATTTTTGTCTAGGTATTGAAAAAAAAGTTCTACTCACCTGAACCACAGAGCTTTTTTTTCTTCTTGTAAATTATCACCTTCTATACACATTCTATGCAGCCAATCAGCATTTCTCTCTTTCATTTTCAAATCTTACTTGAGCAAACTGTAGAGAGATGCTGATTGGTTGCCATGGGCAACTGCTCCAGATTCTGTTTTCTCCAGTTCTGATAAATTCCCACTGTAAAGGTATGAGGATGCTGAGGTACATTCCAGTGCTACAGTATAGGAGGAGACAGGATTAAGGACCGGTTCACACCACAAAGTAAGCGTTCCGGAGCGTTCAGACTGTGGAACGCAAGCCGGCCGGCTTCCTGCATTCAGGGGCGAGAGGAGGTGTATTGAAGTCAATGGTATCACAGCCACGCTCCCCGCCCGCAGTGCGATCGCCTGCACTAATGTGCCTGTGTTCCGGCTGCGAGCGTTCGTACTGGGGGCGTGACTGCAATGCCATTGACTTCAATGCACTGCCACGCCTGCTCCCGCTCCTCAACGCAGGGAGCCAGCCGGCTTGCGTTCCAGAGGCTGAACACTCTGGAACGCAGACTTTGTGGTGTGAACCGGCCCTTAGCGACCAGGGAAGCAGGGTCAGTGGTTCAGGTGAGTATAACTTTTTTTAGCACCTAGACAAAAACAAGCAGTTAACCCTTGCAGTGAGGGGATAGCCCCAATGCAAGGGTTAATACAAGTTTTGCCTGAAGTTCTTCCTTCAAGTCAATCGTTCTGCAATGGACATGCTGCAGTACATCGTTTAGATAAAGTAAAATTTTTTCACTGAAGCTGCCAGTGTCCAGATTAATGTTAAATGTTACATATAAATATAAATGTTTTATAAGTATGATAATAAAGAGCATACTACTTTAAGGGATCCACATTTAGTAGATGTGGGTCTGATGAGTGCTGGGACACCTCCTACTGTCACAGAGACTTGGATACAGCTCACTTGGTGACTGTTCGCCATGGTCTTGGACTAACAATAGTTGTGCTGTAAAGTGTATAGGCACAGTGCCAGCGATAGGGTGGTACAGTCAGCCCTCCCGTACAGGGCCTGGGCCCTATTGGGTCAGCAGCGGTAACTGGGTTCGGCTTGAAAACAGGCAGCGGAGCCGCCACCGGCCGCTGCTACTGCTGGTCTGGAGCTCTCTCCTCCCCGCTGGGAGCTGGCTGCGCGTGTCCCCTCTGATCCCCACTGCTCTCCCCCATCTGCATCGATAGAGGCATCAAGGATCGGAGGGGACACAGAGACCATCCACCTGTCAGCGCCCAGCGGGGAGGAGAGCGCAGTGACAGCAGAGTCAGGATGCCGAACAGCGCTCTCAGGATGGAGAGCGGGGCGGTGCCAGGTGGAGCTCCAGGATTCTAAGGGAGATTCAGGACATATGTAAAATATTTGTATACTGAACAAACATCAAGTGATCTGTATTCATTCACTCTGGTGTTTGTAAATAACTGAGGAGATATTTACTGCTTACTATGTCCCCAGTTATGAACAGGAAGTGCTACACATTATTTCCTGTTCATTCATGACTGGGGACATAGTAACTGTTTGCTATCTCCTCCGTTTATGAATGAACGGGAGCACTCAGTATAGAAGCTTCCTGTCCAGTCATAACTGGGCAGAGTACTATGCCTCATTGTGAATGAATGTTCATTCAGTGCTGGGGCTGCAGAAAAGGTGATTGAGGACACAGAGTCCCCAATATCTTTTTCATTTTCAAAGGGGAAATATTAGGGGTCCGTTTAGACCCCTAATATTTTTTCAAAGTCCCCCTGACAGTAAAGTAATAATAAAAAATTGTAAAAAAATAAAACACCACCCCACACACATATAACATATACATGCGTGCAACATATTGTGGTGTATCTTATGCACATGCGCAGTGGTGCGTTGTTAGAACACACCACAATGCTTGACTTTTGCTTTTTTATACTTTAAAAAAGAAACAAACATTTACTATTTGGCAACGTATGTCAAAGCAATTAAATGTATGACTGCATACACTGCACAACACATACCAACAAAGCACCAGCACAAATGGCACTGCAGATAAGGCATTGCCACAACACAGATTTTTAGCACAAGTTGCTTTTTTACAGTTTTGTGTTTCTTTCTTGTTTACCATTTCACAAGAAGGCAAAATCTAAAATGTACACATTTATTATTTATTAACCTAGTACAGTTTTATCCTTTTAGATTTAGTAGGAATTTACTATGGAAAAAAAACATTTGCAAAACTGTCGTGGGACCTACAAAATTAGTAAAGCAAATCAAATGACAAACGCACTCAACAATTTGTCACCAGCTATACAGTAAGGTGCACACGAAATGGGCTTTAAAACAGTAGTAAAGTAAAACAGTAGAAAGTTATCATGGCACACTCACAAGCCAGCATGTAAACACATTTCGTGTGCACTTTACAGTATAGCTGGTGACGAATTGCTGAGTGCGTTTTGCTTGACTGATTTGGTGCAGTGACGCATGGGGGTTCTCAGGTGCCGTTGGGATGTGCGGGATCCCTTGTGCGTTCCTGTGCCTTTAACCCCTTCATGACTGAGGCCTTTTTAGTCGGGCTTCCTCCTGACAAACCTGCACCTAATTCTAAATCTTCTGCCCCCATGTGCTCCAAGATGGAGACTCTCATAGTTTAGAGTTAGGACCGCACTATAAGAGGTGCATTGGCGCGGCTGTGCGGCTTTCACATTTTCTGCAGAAGACGTGTATCCAAACCTCTGTTATTAACCTTAGTGGTGAGACAAGTTTTTTTACATGCTAGCTTGTGAGTGTGCCATGATAACTTTCCATCTTTTAATTCTATCGGCCCTGTGCTTTCAGAAAATGTATGGTTTTGGGGTCTTTTACAAACTCTAAAAGCTGCAGTTGAAAGTGTAAAAAAAAGAAAGTGAAATATTGCAAAAATGGTCCGGGCAGCTGAGGTCAAAAGGGAAACGCAGGGCCTGACAGAGAAGGGGTTAAATATAACTGCTCTTATATTTGTTGTATACAGTTTGCAATAAATATCAGAATAGATACCTGTGCACCTAATGGGCATTAACTCTTTTAAGCGCACAACGCCTTAAGTTGGCCATACACCTATAGATTATCTGCAGATTTTCTATGGTCAGATGGAAAAAGTGCAACAGATTCCTCCATCTACGCTAAACTGTATGGATGGAGGAATCTCCCACTGGGCCACGTTTCAGAATCTTGCTAGTCGGCCCCGGCTGGCTCTCAAAATACCTGAACAATCTGATTGGATTCAGGCATTGTTCAAGTATTTTGAGAGCCAGCGGTGATCCCGCGATCGTACGATAATCGGCAGGTGTATAGAAGGCGTGCAACCGTTTCTACTGTACGGTTGCATGTCTTTTATCTTCCGAGCACGGTCGAAAACCCTGCCCGCTCAGCATTGGAATCATCGGAAGCCCTCTCCTCAGTGGGGAGGACTTGCGATGATCGCAAGTACGATCTGCCTGTCCAGGATGGGCAGATCGTACGAGATTTCCATTACCTTACAACCATCGCACAACAAAAGTCGTGCGATGGTTGTAAGGTGTATGCGCATCTTTAGCTTGGATGGAGGAAGTTGTTGCACTTTTTTCCATCTGACCATAGAAAACCTGCAGATAATCTATAGGTGTATGGCCATCTTCAGAGGTATGGACGCCAACGGGATGACTTCACTGCATGGGGAAGCTTTGCATACACATGACACCTTGTAAAAAAAATCAAAACCGGTATGTACATTGCAATTATTACAAATTGTATCCAGCAAATATAAGAGCAGTGGAGAGAAAGCATTTAAAAAGGGGGGTTACTGCATAGTTTTCTTCTACTTTAAGATGTGTTGGGGTCACCTCCTGTCATCCAAGCAGATGCCTGCACTGACATTAAGGGTCTGTTCACACTATGGTGTTGTGGTAAAACACGTTACATGCGTTGGTCATTCCGAATGGCCCCCCAATGGAGTTTGAGTTGGATATGTGTTGCAGCGAACTAATGTATGGTGCATGCACAATTTTTTGCCAGCGAACCACAACGCATGTCCATCTCAAGGTGCTATTCACAATGAATAGCACTGCATTGCACCAATGACTGTATTGATCATTGTTAGGTTTTGCAGTAAACTGTGCGATAACACTGGGGGGAAGTGGGAGCCTGTCAGGTGGGCTGTACGGGGCCCCATGATTTCTAACAGAAGCCCTGCATAGGCATGACTCGTTGTGCATAGAGCATGTTGTTTACATGTGTGGAAGTTGTCATTCTCTCTATCTGCCATTCTGAGAGCTTACAAAAATGGTACAGTCATTGTTCCACATAGTTTTCTACAAAAATGTGGGGGTCCAATATATGAAAATCTGGTCACTATGGGTGACTTCCTACTACACATTCTTATTCTCATTTGTACTGTTTATAGAATAAATGTGAATGTGCAGTAAACCAAATTTGATCTGCAGGAGATAATGAAGCATTCTTTGACTGATCTGTTCGTTGCTATGGTGAAGTTACTCCAGTAAAGGTGAGGGATGGTATCAGACTGTGAGAGAACACAGATTATTTACAACATTTCCTGATTGGATATATTTTTAGGTCTTAACATTGCAAAAAAACTTTGTTTATTATATATATGGATAACAGTCTGAGGGTTGTGTACACAGACATTGCTTACCTGCGTTTAAAAGCAAGTCCATTTGCCTCAATTTATTTTTTACAGATATACCATGACCTGTATAAATTAGAACCTTCACAGACAAGATTGATTATAAGCTTTTTACCTTTTCTTCTCAGCCAACCAAGACAGAGAATTTCTTTATCACATCCTAGAGAGGAACCACCTCCCTAACACAGTGCATTCTGGGCAAAGGCAAAACCCAAGGAAGAAGAAATGCCCAGTCTACAAGGTCTCATGAATGGTTAACCAGCTGGCTGCCTTCCCTAGTTGTTCAACTGTAGTAAAAGCTCTCTCTGCCCATGAAACAAAGAATGCCCCAGCAGAACAGGCCTTAGAATTACCTGTTGACCTAATTATGTTGAAAGCTAGCCTGCTTAATGAATTTGCCTAATTCACTGTATTGAAAAAAAGTTTTGGAAGCTCCTTTCTGAATGTTTGTGTGAATAGAAGCAAGAACAAAAGTTCTTGGTATATTTTCTTTGCAGGTCAAATGTAATGTAATACTGTTTTATGGCCATTAGATGGAGCTGTGGAGCATAAGAAATAAGTATGTATTTCCTATGCTCTTCAACTTCATCCAGTGACCATAATGCAGTATTATATCACATAACATTTGACCCAAAAATAAAAAATATTAAAGTTTTATTTTTGCTTCTGTTCATACAGATGGAACATTCACAGAGATTTGCAGGGTGAATGGCTCTGCAAATTGTTTATAAGTAAACCCCCTAAGTGTATTTCTCCTTCATGTCCATAAAGAGGACATAAAAGTGTAGTCCTAGGTTTTGAAATCCATTCATGTATGTATAACCATAGAACTGCTCACCTCTATCTATTGCTGGGACTCGCATATGTGGTTTTAACCAGTAAGGGCCTTATTTTCGAAACTATGAAGTACAATAAAGTAAAGCAATTATTTAAAACATCCAA
Source organism: Nanorana parkeri (assembly GCF_000935625.1). Classification (NCBI taxonomy): domain Eukaryota; kingdom Metazoa; phylum Chordata; class Amphibia; order Anura; family Dicroglossidae; genus Nanorana; species Nanorana parkeri. Next base: position 1,050,539 of record NW_017306710.1, read on the forward strand.
ATATGGTCAATCAAGAGAACTTCTACTACGTTCGATTGGCTGTTTCTCCTGCAGCAGTGACCACTCACCTCTCTCCACTTCCATTCTAGCTGTGGAATTTTTCTCAGCATCCTCATGCACCTACAGTAGACATGATGACACAACAGGTCCTTACACCACTGGAGCCTGGGGGAGAAGAGGCCAGGCCAGGCCAGACCCAGGATCAGGTGAGTATATTTTCTCTTTTTTCACCCCTAGATCAAAATGAGCAGTTAAACCTTGCAGTGTGGGAGTGGCCCCACTGCAAGGGTTAATTTGAAAAAAATCCTGGAGTTCTGCTTTAGTGGGTACAGGGAAACTTGACCAATTGAGCAGAATAAATGTCTTGTGACCCACACATACCATTACCCAAACACCTGCATATAGACCATTTAACAGAGACTCAACCCCATGCAGCCAGTCAACCTCAAACTGCTTTTCATGGTGTCTGGAGATAGAAGAGGTTATGACTGATAATCTGAAAACATGACTTCAGCCATGCATCTGGTAGTTTTATTTTGGGTTAGGAAATGTGTATATGTTTAGATAGTATCAATCTGTTATCTAAGAGGCAGAATAACTCTTCTGATCAGCCAACATCTCGTCGACTTGTCTTGCAACCAGTTTTGAAGGTTATGAGCTGAATAGAAGATAATACAGAATGGAAGAAAAATGTTTAACGTAAATGGTTCCCTTTCATGCCTCTATACCTGTGGCACTGTACAAAATGTAGCAATTCTTTCAATAACACGTCATCTGTGTATGCAATGCTAATACTTGTATTATTTGATGTCAAGCTCAATAAATACCTACATGCTGAAAATAAAAAAATAAGAAAAACAATCACCTCCATTCATATGTCATGGGAACAGAAGAGTTGAACATTCCACACATCCACAAAGACGCACGTATATGTAGTAGTGGGGGCCGAAGAAATATTTAAGATTGAATGGACTGAAAACTGGAAGCCTGTCAATTTATTTAGACCTGTAGTGATGGCAGTTGTAAAATATATAAGGTGCATTTATGAATTTTGTCAGTCCACAAAATGTCCACATCTGCTATACGAAATCCACTTATTTAGAGGGTCTGCTAGTAATAAATGTAGATAGTTATATAAAAGGCACAGAAATAACTCCCTCTGTACTGAGCTTGACATTGTTTTTGCTGGAGAAAAATCAAGAGGAAAAGCCATAGGAACGCATACAGATCTTATCTTTTCAAGGACAAAGAAGAAAGCTCTAATTGTTTAGAAGACCTTGTATGTTTGACTGGAACATATGGCCATGTAGAAGTGCATTAGTAAAATCTAATTCTTCTATCTTACTTACTTGGGTGTCAAAATGATAGCTAGTGATGGTATATCTCTCTAATGGGGACAGAGGCAGCAACAAAAACACAGATATTTTGTTGCGCGCGGGAAAGGGATAGAATGCCTGTCAGTTTTTTATTTCTCTCTCTGACTCCTTGTCCCAATGATGCCATTTTCTCCCCACTCATTCCCCCAAAAAAGTTTAGGCAGGATTTGGGCTCTAAAGAGGAGGTAAAGTCTGGAAGTTGTGCCCATAAAAAGACAGGCAGAGGAAAAAAAACCAGCTCCCCATTATCTCCCCCTTCATGTCCCCAGCTTTCCGCTCCCGGACCCCACACTCTCCTCTTCCATGTCCTCAGCTTCCCCTCATCTCCCCCTTCACGTCCCCAGCTTTCCACTCCCGGACCCTATGTCACCTTCGTAGTTCCAGCTCCCTGTCTCCCCCTACGTGTCCGCAGCAGCTCTCTATTCGCCAGCAGTTCTGTGTGATGAGGGGGCGGGGATAACACCACTCCCACTCATGGCTGCTGTGCCGGCTGGATGATACTTCACGCTGCGCCCGGAACAAGGTCAGGGGAGCAGCGTGAAGCAAGTAGGGCCCACGAGGAAGAGGTCCCGGGACTGACATTAGCGGTTACCGGGATAATAAATATCTTGGTAATCATCGGTTACCAGGGGCCCCTTCCTCCTTTGCTGGGCCCCCTCCAAGTGGCGGAACTCCAGGGCCCGGCCGCGACCTCTGCGACCCTGGTAGTTCCGCCACTGCAGAGGACAAATAACTAGTTGTCAGTATTGCCTGTAGGCTCCCTGCAAGCTGATCTTTGCTCATTACTGACTTAATATACTTTGTTCTCCTCTGTGTGGAGGTGGTAATCTTGGTGGAGGTAAGGCTTTGTTTCCTTATGCCAGAGCCACCAGCAAGGAGAATGATGAGCCATAGTAGCATTACCAAATATGACTTCAGTTCTCCTGAGATAAGCGATCAGATGCAGCAGTGCCTTAAACTTATGAGGCACAAAGGTGCCTAGGCACTCTCACCAGGAAGAGCACTGCTAATTTTCATGAGCTTGTCTTCAATTGTATTGTGATTGTAATGTCTTCCTTATTTTTTAAAGAGCTGTGCAAACTGTTGGCGCTATATAAATCCTGTATAATAATAATAATAATGAGGAATTCCAGACAAAGGGCACATTTTTCAGAGTACTGCTTAGTCACAATTAACATTTCTAAATCTTTCCTATAACATACCAGATCTTCACTTTTTCAGTTTAGGTCCACTGGAATTACCTCCAAGATCTTGTTTCTATAAATATATATTGTTTGTGTTCAGGCCTATGGAATAGAGCAGGGGAGGTATGATGCAGACACCTATGTACCAGCTTATCCAGTAAAACGAATAACTGTAGAACAAATAATTGTAAACATTTTTCTAACTTGTCTGATCACTTTCTTCAGGCTGTTGCTCGGCCAGTGATGTCTGAATCAGTAGACTGTCACCGAATGCCTTCAGGCGCATTTATTGTATTACTTATACCTGTTGTGTGTCCTGCTTAGCAATACAGAGGAGTGTATTGTGCATTAAGCCTCATGTAAATCTGCGGACTGGGCTTGGTTATATTTTTAAATATATAATGTGGAAGGAACTGACTGCACCCTTTGACACAATGATACTAGACAGAACTTGGAAAACTATTTGTCAAATATGATCATAGAAATGTGACACATTAAGCAAGTAACAATGTAATGATGCTTTAGGGGTAAGTCATATTTGTTCCTCCCTGCCTGTCAGTGTTTGTGTACACTAGGACGCTCATGGGCAGCTCAGTGCACAGACTTGGTAGTCTGTCCTGTGCCAAAATTAAGTAACTCATGTGCTCATGCACGGGTGTTTCATCATTCTGGCCCAGGAAATCTGAAAGCCAAAGACGTTGAAGCCAGCATAGACCTGGAGAAGATGGAAGCGCCGGCGATGGAGAACGCTGACATTACAGTGCTGGAGGGGATTGCCTGCAAGATATGTGCTAATATGCTGTACATTGTAGTACTTTATGGCAAACACCTACTGGGGACCCAAAGTGTATAGTTTACTTTGGCGGTTTACTACTGCTTTAATGTTATTTTTTTTGTTCAAGATACCGTATTTGCAAGCCGACGCTCGCAAGGGAAGGAAGACGGAGGACACAGCGGGGATCGCGGACAGGGTAAGAGACTGTAATCCCGAGTGAGGCTCGGGGTTACCGCTTATGCTACTGAAAATTAACCCCCGAGCCACACTCGGGAATACCGCCATGGATGTTAGTGGGTGCATTTAAACATTATTTTAACACAAAAAGTAAGGGGTCGTCTTATACGCCGAGTCGTCTTATGCGCCTGCAAATGCGGTAATAATTAAAATGTATTCAAATATCTCTTTAAATTAACCAAACTTTGCTGAGTTCCAACATGTAATATATTTGTTAGACATGTCAACTGGTGCATGCAGCCTGTTTCTTTGATCATGGGCCCCTTCACATCTGCCTGTTCTGTTGCAATGCATACCGCATATTAACATCCACTGCGTTAAGTCAACAAATGTATGACAACAAAATTAAAGCTGAACCTGCGCTTTTTCTGTTTTTAATGGAGAGTATCACAATGTGTGTTGAAGTGTTGGTCTTGGTCCATTGGCCACTACTGTACTGTGTGTTGTGGTGCCTTTATAAAAGAATAGCACAACAATGCACTACGCAGAGTCACGAGCGGTAAAATGCACATCTTACAACAGCGCATAAGTGTAAACTTGCTTTAATATGAATTATCCTATCAGTCAAAAGTTAGTGATTATGCTCAGGTGGGCTAATTGGAAGAGTACAAGGATCAGTGCACTAAATACAGAGTGCAATAACCCATAGCAACTACAATTTAATGATGTCATAGCAATACAATATGGATCTTTACTGGTTACTATGGGCTATGCTCTGTGCGCTTAATGTGTTGATTTTGTACTATTTTTTAAAATAAAAATAAATGACATGAATGTGTTTTGGGCACAAGAGCTTTTTTCAGCAAGCATGTGCTGAAACAAAAGATGCGCAACATTAACATATGCCTTTGTAGAACGTTTTATAGAAATATGAAGGCGTTTATTACTTGGAAACATTTCTGTTCATATGCTAAGACTGGATAATTGCCAGCTTTATACAATCATTAAAGGTACTTATATTTGGCAGACTTCTTCCTATTACTGCATTTTTCCAATGTGCTAATGTTGTAGAAGAAAGGTACACATCTGTTGTTTTAAAGTGCAATTCTAGGCAACCATTGAAACCAATCAATGAAGCTACTAATGTTTTTCAGCAAACACTACAGATGCTCAAAACAGAAAGTTCACTCACAGTGCCTTAATCCGAGTTCTTGTGTAATCCTGTGCAGCAAAGATCCAGAAAATATCTTACATGGTCATAGAAAGTGGACTTCCTGAAGCCTGTGCCATGTAACTCTCTGTTTCCTGGATCATCAGTCACATTCAAACGTGCTAAGCACGTCTGAATCTTAAAGGAGAACTATGGGGTCAGTGTTTTTCCCCATAGTTCTCCTTAGGGTAACGGGAGGACACAAACTAGCGTCCTCCCGTTAACCTAAGCTCAGTATACCGCGAGCTACAGCTCGCGGTATACTGAGACGCCGCAGCCGGAGCGGATCACGACTTAGCTGACGGGATCCGCCCAGCTGCGTGAGTGACAGCTGGCTCTGCCTATCTAGAGGCAGAGCCAGCTGTACCCACCCCCTCCCCCGTCCGTTCTGCCAGTCAGCGCCTCCCCCTCCCCCTGTCACGGCAGAGAGCCGTGACAGGATCGAGAGGTGAGTGAACGCCAGTATGTGTACGCTCACCTCCCGATCTACTGAGCCGACCTGTGACAGTCTCATTGTCACAGGTCGGCTAGAACTATGAGGTGAGTAAAAAGCACTCACCTCATAGTTCTCCTTTAATATTGGTTGTAAAAAAAGGTTTTTTTTCTACTCGGCTAAGCCCCTGTGCACATCTGTACACTGTGGCAATGTGCACAAAAATGTGAATTTTTTTACATGTTGCTGCAACACACCAAAACGCATTTCGATTTGTAAGATGCACTGTGGTCAACACATGTGTACAAAGTACAGTGCATTTTGGTGCAGAGTGCTTTAGGCCTCATTCACACGAGAAACGGCCGGCATGTACAGCTCCATACTACGTGCGCGGCCGTATTGGGCAGCTCCCAGGAAGGACAGGTGCTGTGTGTGATTAGTATGCAGCCCCTGTCTTTCTCTACACCCTCCTGCATGCCCATGCGGGTGTCCCGGCTCGGACGCAGACAGAATCCATCCTCTCAGCATACGAGTACAGACACCCGTACAGACGTGCAGGGCGGCACCTGTCCTTCCCGGGAGCCCTCCGATATGGGCGTGCACGGAGCTGTACGTGCCGCACGTTTCTCGTGACGAGAGACCCGGCGAATGAAAGGCTGCAGCGGTGTGGAATCCCGGGCGGTAAGCTGCTTTGTACATTTAGTCCTGCTTTGCACAAGCAGAACTAAATGTAGTGTGGGGAAGCCGATTGTTTGTGTACAAGTGATCTCGGCGATGTCACTGAGATCACTTGTAATAAGACCGCACCCTCGCACCTACCTCTCTCCCCCGCTGGCTCCGTCATCCGGGCTCCGTCCTCCCCGCTGGCTCAGTCATCCGGCTCCGTCCTCCCCCGCTGGCTCCGTCATCAGGCTCCGTTCTCCCGGAAAGGTTTACTCTGACATCGGAGCCTCCGGCCGCCGTCAGTTAGAAAAAAAACAGCATAGGAATGCATAGCTAGATTCCTATTGGCTATTTCACTTTGCAATAGCTAATAGCAAACTAGCTATTGCACCTGCCCACTGCTGCCGTCAATCAGCAGAGGGGGACCTTAAGTTCTCCATCAGGTCTTCTTCTGGTGATTGACAGCAGCAGAGGGCGGGTGCAATAGCAAGTTTACTTTTAACCTCTCGTGGCCCAATGAAGTACTGATGGGGTGGTCATAATAATCTGGCCACTCAGTGTATACATATATATATAGAAAGCTCAAAAACGTACCTTCCTTTTGAGCTTGAAAAAGAGGATCACCTCGAAACGCGTCGCTCCTTCACCACCGCCCGTGCTCGTTCTTCCCCAGCTTTTTGTCACTTCCACTCCATCACGTCCTAAAAACACTGCGATCAAGACTAGAGGCAGCCTCTCCACCAGCCCCTCGGCACACACAGCACTCAGTACAAATTGGCTTATCATTTATCCTTTCACCCTCGGGATACTATGAATAAGTCTCGGATCGCCAGAACCCCATTGGGGCCCCCTGTCAGGACCCTCAGCTCCTCAAGTAAGTCCCAAATGTTTTGTTCTTTGATGATTTTTTGTTCTTTCTACCTGTAACACATAGACATTGGTTGTCCCCACACCCTGTACACTCCCAGGATTTGCGCTCTCATTGCCTCATCTCTGCATACTCCTCTACTGTCCTGTTTATGTTTATGGAGATTAACCAGCCTAGTCTTAGGGGAAGATTAACCAAAAAGAAATGATCACCTCCAGCTGATTTGTTTTCCATGAATGGTGGACCAGGAGTATCTGCAGCTACAGAATTAAAGATCAGAAGAGAACCATCATACATTTTGGGTACCTTAGCAGTTGTGCACTCTTTCTTTGTTTCCGCCATTTGTATGGGTAGTCACATTAACAGCTCAATAGTTGCACAAACAGTGGCAGAGATAAAGCATGGACTATTCTGAATCACACACAAACACACACACACACACACACACACACACTGAGTCCCATCAGTCACTAGTAATATTTTTTTTGGGGGAGTATGATTAGGTTTACAAACCTCTTACACTGACTGATGTTTACTGTATGCAAACATTTGTATTCTAATAGCTCTTGATTTTGGGATATTTAGCCAATTTAATAGATAGTTTCAAGCTCATATGTTTACTTCTGAGTTGGTTTTATCTACTTATATCATCATATTTTAACGTGTAAACAGTTAACAGTTAACAGCCATGTGTTTGGCACCATAATTGTTATAATGTGAAACAGAATTAACAAAGTCAATACTGCGTAAATCTTTTAAGGGAAGCAAAAATAGAACCTTTTGTACAGAATTTTATTACTGGAAGCTCAATGTAGATATTAATTTTTATTATTTTGTCATGAATTTACCATTAATAAATAAAATAATCTGGCTCTGATATTTGTGGTCTATTTAGTTGTGTTGGATGCACATTTTATTGTGCTATATTGTACATTGTACATTAAAGAGATTTCCCATCACTTTTTATCCCTGTGACCTGAACAAAAACTGCAGGGTGATTTTGTTTCAGCTAGATAGGAAGGCACAGACAAAAGAATCCTCACAAATGTTCTTACATTTCTTTTCTATTCTTACTTTGCAAAAGGAATATAATAAGAGCTTTGAGGCTTACTGAGTTCAATAAAAATTCACAATAGTAAAATTTTTACTTATTAATCCAAATGTCTATATAGAGGGGAAAAAAATAAAACTAATATGAATACCCCATAAAACTTATAAAGTTTCAAATATTTCAACACTCTATTCAGATATATCACTCGAATACTGTGGTGCAGAACCTAAATGCAAGCTCCATTTGTGATCAGAAAGAACGTTTTATGAGCCTGAATTGCTGTCACAGGAGGATTGTTTTCTTTGAATATAAATTTAGGGCTACGAACAATTAGCAATGGTTAACCATTAGCAGAGCCCTGCTATTTTGTACTTTTTATATGGGGTACAGGTATTAGTTTTTTTTATTCTTTTTCCCTTTGGAATTTGAACATTTGGATACAAAATTGTATGTTACATGACTAGAAAAAATGTATTATTAATATTATTATTATTATTATTAATAATAATAATATGAATGTATAATTAAAGTACTGTACAGGTTTGTTTTTAAAGACAGACATTTTTATTACAGTATTTTGCTGCTTATTTATATTAAATATATTTAATAGTTTAGAACAATGTTTCTTAACAAATACACATAGCCTTTGTAAACAATTCTACAGTTCTGGAAAAGGCAGGCAAGTGAATAATGTCAGGGTATGAAGCCCTAAATAAGATGGACACTGATTTGCAGCATGAGAATCTAAACAAAATGCTGTGTGTATAGTACTTTCACCTCTCTATGTTACTCAAATGAATAAGAGAAACAGACAGAGCGTGTGCTGAAGGAATAAAATGCACAGCAGTGTAAAGTGAAGCATTTATAACTAATGAGCTATACTGACTGACTTCACTCATATTAAGACCAATAAGTTTCTTCCAAGAAAATGGGAGTGTTTGTGGAAGTGTCTGTAGAAATTCCAGGAAATTGTCAGGCTTGTATGGAAAGAAAAAAGTATTGAGATTCCAAGAAACTGGAGCAATCGAAGGCAAAATACATTCAAATAAATTAGGATACACGGAAAGAGAAAAAAAAATTCCTCTTTTTTTTCCAGATATTTACATGATTGCCTTAGTATGTTGAGTGCTGACTATATTAAGGCACTAGACATTTCTCCCTTTATTCTGTTCGGAAGATTAACAGGACATGTCACAAAGGTTTCATTGCTACCATTTCTATAGCAGCTTTGACATTATATTGTATTTTTTTTTTTTTAAACAATTTTTATTTGATTTTTTTTCCATATAAAACTACAAAATAAAATGAAATGAAACAAACATACTATCTGCAGGTTACAGAAAGGTGCATATCGGTATATATTATACATCATACATGTAAGATGCGTCAGGGTACCTGTGCTTTCCTCTCCCCTGTCTATATTGTATTTTAAATTCTCATAAATTGTATCTATTGTTAATAAGAACTCTGGAAGCTGTGGCAAGAAAGAGAAGCAGTTGGCAAAGGACTAGTCACCTGTATTGCCTGTTGACTCACTCTGCAGCTGAGATTTTTCTTCTTTGCTGACTTACCGTGCGTTGTTCTGCATTGTATAGACTGGATGTGCAAGGAGGGAAGTCCTTGGCCCGGTTGAAGAAAGTGTGCTCTGGGCTGATAGAATTGGAGGGATCCTGAGGGAAAATTAGTTGGATCGCTTCAGATGCATGGAGGCGACTGTCTTGATAGATGTAGGGCTTTGCTTTCCCATGTCAGCTGTTCCACGGATAACTGATGGGATAATATTCAAGAAGTAGAAGGGCAGATGTAGGAAGCCCAGATTCACTGAATAATTACAACTAAAGCAAGGAGATGCATGCAGTGCTGGTCCTCTGGTACACTTTTCTTTCCAGCAAGCACACAGTAGTGGCATTACCAAATTTCACCCCAAATTTTGTAAGACTAGCAGTCACAGGCAGCAGTGCCTCTCACAAAGTAGACATACAACTATAAGGGTGTACGCCCAGGAGTGCCTAGGCACACTCACATGCCAGTAAGTGCACTGCTTTTATTAAGAAATTCAAGGCCAAAGGAACATTTTCAAGGCACTACTTGGGAACAATTAACATTTGTAGAGGCTAGCTATTAGATGGCAAATTTTCACTTTTTGAGTTCAGGTTCACTTTAATAAACACACCTGGACATTTTAATGACTTCTTTTAGCATGCCATATATAGGCTGTCTGACACCAATTGAATGGATGATTGGGGGAACAAATAGTAATCATCTCTAAAATAGTAGCACCTGAGCTTGTAACATAGGGGGGTTGATTTACTACAGGAATAGAAACCTTCAATGAACAAAGTAAATGTTCATTAAAAGCGTACCTTTCACCTAAACAGAATTACCAACTATATATGGTAGCCCACCCAGCTCACAATCTAAAATTGCTAGGTGGCAACTTGAAAAAAAATAGCAATATTAAAATAAAAGATTCTCACCATACACTTTAGATTTCGCCCCGCTTGACCAGACGCCACTGATGTCACAACAACCAACTGGGATAACCTGAGGCTTCCAAATATCCCAAGATTACGCTCCTGCATAGTGACTGAACCTCTTTTCCCACAAAGCAGGCTTACCATTAGAATCCAAGCCCTGTTGTGTACCTCCTACACTTAGAATATGTACCACCAGTGGCAGAGGTCCAACAATTTGGGACACATTGCCTATAGCAATATATGGATAAAAACTAAAGCAATGTTCAGTTATATTTTGTTCTGTGTATGCATTTAAATTTTCAATTTTGACCTGAATGCACTTGTAATTAGTAACTGTCATCAGTAAAAACGCTGGTCAGATTTTTAGTTTGGGAAAATGTTAACTTATAAGTGACGGTTTTCTTTTTGTACTTACTGATGGATTTCCCCTGAACGGAGAGCAATTAATGAATAACATCATAATGTATAACAAAAGTAATGTTAGTCAAATGTGCATAGTAAGGTCCCTTTCACGGATCCCCTGCTGTTTTGTCACCCGTGTCTGTCCAGTTTCTTCCTCCAGGGAAGGAGAAAAAAATTAAATTACCAGACCCAGGTTGGTCTAGGGGGAATCGGATGTAAACGGCAGAATCAGCTCTGGCGAAATGGCACTCTGATCCATTTGTTTTCTGGACCTGGCCAGAGTCCGGGGTAACCATGTGTAACTGGATGCCCATCCATTTAGATTTGGCTGTCCATAGACTAACATGGGCTTTCAATCAGGTCCGCCTGAAAGACTGACAGGAGTGCCTAGTCAGACTGCCCGTGTGAAAGGGCTCTAAGTCTCAAGTCACAATACTTTAACACAAAGATAAGGCTCTTTAATTCAGCCCTGTGACTGACCTTTTCAAATTTCACTTTGTTGCTTTTTTTAACATAAGTATACTTATCCTAGTGTGTTAGCTTTGTGAATTGAGCATAGAGTGTGCTACAATGTTCTGTTTGTTCAACTGACCTTAAATGCTCTATGTAGAATGACTGGTACAGCATGGAACGTTATGTGTATGCAGCGGTCACAGACCAGGGGGGTTCAGCCAAATTATTGTGCTAACATGGTTTAATTGGTTTAATTTAACAGGTAAGGTTTGCAAATGTTTGGGCATACACAAACAAAACACACATTTTCAAGAAAGCTGTCACTTATATATATTTGAGGTTCTTTTTTCATTTTATAGATTAAAGAATTATGTAGTAAAATAAATAGATCAAATCATTTTGTGCCATAAATGTTCAGCTGATAGGGTTGGTAAAAGTCATGTTTCAGTTTGCCTTACATTGTGAGATAGCTAAATGGCACTTTTCAAGAATTCTACAGTACACTCCAAGATTATATTATATTCTTGCTTTGTAGCTCTATATAGCTGTGTGGCAAAATATAGGTATGTGGCAGTGGGTTTTTTCAGGAATAAGCTGACTTTTTAATTTGGCAACTTAAATTGTGTGTGTGTTTTCTGATTGCTTGATTGATTTCCACGGTGATAATTACCTGTACTGAAAGCCATTAATGCTTATTAATATAGAAGAACAGATCGTGTTACTTTTTTCTGCAACTTTTATTGCCATTTGTATTAATAAGCATTACAGGCAATCGCATGTAAAATTTTACTCCACGCTAACTAGGCTGCTTCATAAATTTTACCAATTTAATTCTGTGATTCACTAATTATGTGTACATAAAAACAAGTCTGGAACTTCACCTATGCAGAAAGTCAATAACCTCTAAAAAGCCAGGATGCTCTGGTAGGGAAATATTATTCACGGTTGTTACGGCCAAACTGGGGCCTGCCAATATTTTCCCCACCTTCATCCTATTGTCAACAAATAGTGACTCGCATCCCTGTTGGCCAATATAATTTAAATAATATACAGTATATATTATATATTCTTATTTCATTTTTATGTTGTGTGCACACAGTAGCTTGACTTACTGTCCCATCTCAATTTTTTTATGTACAACCTACAATGTCTATGGACAACTTATGTAGAATAACTGAAATGTATGGTGTCACAAGGAAATACTTTCAAGCTAAGGTACATGACTTCTGGATTATAATACATTTAAAGACTGGGAGGCAGTAACTTTCAAGCATAGTGTGCTTAACTGTGCTTTGCTGAAAAAGCCTGTTGTTTATAGATTGCAATATATTAAATTTACACATACAACTGAACAGAACACTAGAGGGAAGGTGAAAAGACTGCTGGTAACAGGATGGATAGAATTGTAAAAAAGACTGTATCTTCTCTGGGAGCAGTACAATTAAAAGTGTTAGCGGTGCTATGCAAAAGCCAACTGTCATTCCTTATGGTTAAGATCCTCTTCTGTCTTTAGTAGGTGTGATGGGGTCAGTGCTATGATAATCAGTGTTGTCTTCCTAAGATCAGCGGTTGCTTTAATATGCTAGAAACTAAACACAAGGATTGTGCTTTTGGGAATGTCAGGGCTGTTATTGACTCTGGAATATTTATTTAAGACTGTTCTTGGAGAAAGAATAAAGCTGAGCATAATTTTATGGACACTGTTTATCAGCTTCAAAGAGACTAGAGTTACCATCCAGTCACTGTCGTGAGAAAGACATGATTGTGTTTTTTGGAGCAATCATTGATTCCTTATGTGAGAGGCCAAATAGAGAGGCAGATGCCATCAAGGAAGAACTTCACTGAGGGGGAACCAGAGGAACACACTTGAACAGCGAACCAGAAGTACAACACTAAGCCACGACAAGAAGCCATTTTCCTGAGAACACTTAAACGCTTAACAAAGTCCTGTTCTACATGAAATTTGTAGGCCAGCAACAACTAAGCTAAGATATGTCAGTGTATCCTATTGCATAAAACCATTGCATGTACTAGAAAGGATAAATTAGTGGGTGCATGTGTGTATGCATAATTGTAGCAGCCTGTGTACTACTTTGTAACAAAGTAGTTTGTGCACGCAGCATTTTTTTCATAGCAAAGGTATATTACTTCTGGGTCAGTTTCCTTGGCTTTATTACAAGAATCAGACAAAAAATAGCTGTAAAAGTTTGCCTAGCAAAACAACCACTTTGAGGAATGGCTAACACTTCTCGCCCTCTTCTCTGCCTGCTCTATAAATCCATTCAGACTTTTCTGTCTGAAATAGACAGAAGACGGCATCTCATGGGCTTTCTCTTTAAGAATCCTAATATTTTCTGTAACACCATTGTAATAGGCATACCCTGTACTTACTGTGTATCTGCAAAATACAGATTTTATATAAATCAATATGAATATCAATATCAGTAAAAAAAAAATGTTGGAAAAAAAAATACATTGACTTAAAACCATTAGTTTCCCTTAAGTAGTCCCCTTTCTTATGAGTGAGACAATGCAGTGCAAAATGTCATTATTGTGGTGTATAAAAAGGTTTGTCTATAGCCATATTATTTTATGTAAATACATAACCAAAATACCATCACCCGTTATATAAACAGTCCTGTTATTTCATTAAAATGCAGTAATTTTTAGTAAAACTGATATCATTTTGTAACTGCAGCTGTGCCGTTTCTGCAAGTATTGTCTGTCTCTAAATACAGTATACTTCTCTTTTACCGTGTGTTTCAGCACACTGACTGGCCTACACTGGCTTACTCTGGATCACAGATTGCGCCTGAAAATAAATAATATAATGCAAAATATAACACAAAAGAAAAACATAACAATTGTGAGTACTGTTGATGAAGAAATGACTCCTTTCCAGAAAAAGCAGTCTTTAAAAATGCATTTCACTGAAATATGACATTATTTCCATGGCTGATCAGTCATGTAAAATAATCTATTTCAGTGAATCATGCCATTTTTTCCTGGAAAGCAGGAAGCAGTAAAGGGTAAAGCAGTGAAATGTATGCTGTTACATTTAAAGGTCCCGTGTGTTAGTTTAATGTTTCTAGGGAACGTAGGCCTTTTCTTTTTTCTCAGAATCCATTCTCTAGGAAATGGCAAGTGCTGCTAGAGCAGCATATAAATGTAGCAGCAGCTCTCCCAGTAACAGCTGATGAGTCAGCTCTGTATTATTTTACATATGACAGTGGTAACACTATGCAGGTTTGCATTCTTACATTTCCTGCATATATGCACTGCACACTTAATTGTTTTCCAGGAATCCCCAGACTGAGCTTAAACAAAAAGGAAATTACTGGGACAAAAATAAATCACCATTGGACACCAAATTTAAGTAATGCATTTTCAAATCAAGATCTTGACAGACATATAAAAACAGTAAAAAAACAAAAACATTCCACAATTAACAAGTGTTAACATGTAAGTGGTCCTTTTAGATATCAACACATTTATTTTATGTAATTATTTATTATTCTATTTATAATATATGTATGTATTTTAATTTTATTCTCGTTGCCTATGCATTTTATTTCTGTTAAACAAAATCCTGTTTTTTTCCTACAGTTGGTATTGAACACTTAAAATAACTAGATTTTGATGAATAATCTCAATGGGAAAATAGATCTATTCAAATAACTTTTTTTGGCCCATAATATTTATTATGTATGTATGTGTAATATATATCTAACAAATTATAAATGCATACCTTAATATATTTTAAATGCATAACTAGGTTATTAATTAATTTTTACATGCATTTGGTCAAGGCAGGCATCGGAAGCCTGATTACAAATTTATGACCGTGAATTTCCTCTGGACAAGACATTAAAGGAGAACTATGAGATGAGTGATTTCCACTCACCTCATAGTTCTAGCCGACCTGTGACAATGAGACTGTCACAGGTCGGCTCAGTAGATCGGGAGGTGAGCGAACACATACCGGGTTCGCTCACCTCTCGATCCTGTCACGGCTCTCTGCCGTGACAGGGGGAGGGGCTGGATTCCCCCCTCCCCGATCCGCCAGTGCTGACTGGCGGAACGGACGGGGAGGGGGCGGGTACAGCTGGCTCTGCCTCTAGATAGGCAGAGCCAGCTGTCACTCACGCAGCTGGGCGGATCTCGACATCGATGTCGGGATCCGCTCCGGCTGCGGCGTCTCAGTATACCGCGAGCTGTAGCTCGTGGTATACTGAGCTTAGGATAACGGGAGGACGCTAGTTTGTGTCCTCCCGTTACCCTAAGGAGAACTATGGGGGAAAATACTGACCCCATAGTTCTCCCTTAATGCATTTTTATGTTAATTGGTTGGTTACAGTTGCGATGTCAGTGGCAATATATATAAATTCATGGTTTGTTGCAATGTGATGTGACTTAGTTATTTTTGTCTTAGCAGAAGAGCACATTTGAGACTAAGCAACTTAGGCCCCTTTTTACACAGGTGTTCAGTCTGTCAATTTTTCAGACTGATTCCCAATGTATGTCTATGGGCAAGTGGCTGTAAACAGATGTGCATCAGTTTACATCAAGGTCTGTCTAGGTCCAGGAAAAAACAAAAAAGTTTTTGTAGGCATAGACAGAACTGATTGGATGTAAACTGATATAAATGGACATTGTCAGATTATGTGAGTTCAGTTAACTTCTGTTTTTATTATTAAATTTTTTTGCCGTTCCTTTTATGTCATCTGCTGACCACCTATGGGGGCAGTAAAAGCCTCTACAGCCCTGAATATGGTAAAAAGAAGGTATACTAGATAGAAAAGAAACAAAAGAAAAGAAATAAAATATATATCCTTCTCGGCCAGGGTCCTACCCCATCCAACTCTCCTCATACTCTATGGCATGTAACTTAGTTGTATATTATATATAACATGTCCATGCCCTCTGGACCTTTTCAAATATCTCCTGTTTGCCTCTTACTTGCCATTTTATCATGTTGTTATCCAGGAAATGTAAACTTTTGTTGTAGCAATATTAACTACAGATGATTTTTCAGGCTTTCGTTATGGCTATAATAATGGCCAAGAATATATAACAATAAGGGGGTTATTCACAAAGCTGCCGTAGGCAGCCGAGTGAATAACCGACCTGAAGTGAAGTGAGGCGAACGCTGTTCGGCTATTCACTTCAGGTTTGTACGGCTGATTTCAGCCGTACACCGACTAAAATCAGCCGTACATCGGCTTGCTGCGGCTGGCTTTGTTAGGCCGACCCGGAGTGCAGAAGGAGTTCGACTCAGCCGATCCAACATCTGGATCGGCTGAGCCGAACCTCCGGCAGGCTACTCGCTGCTGTTCGGACAATTCTCATAGATGCCGAACAGAAGTGAGTTAATAGCCGGCTATGAAAGCCAGGGCTTTTCCCCATAGTTCTCCTTAGGGTAACGGGAGGACACAAACTAGCGTCCTCCCGTCACCCTAAGCTCAGTATACCGCGAGCTACAGCTCGCGGTATACTGAGACGCCGCAGCTGGAGCGGATCCCGACATATAGGAAATATAGGAATTATACCACAAATATAGTGAGTGTAAAAGAGTGGGACACGTAATTGTACTTTTGGTGATAACCACATTAGAAGTTCTGTGTGATAAGATAAGATAGGTTCGACATGTATCTAATAAGGTTTAAAAGTACTACAACAAAGTTCTGATAATTGGGTTAGTTAAACTGCAAATAATTCATTAAGTTGGTTGGCAAATGTATTACTATTGATTTTGGGGTATAGTTTGCAACATTACATGGGTCTCTATAAGGATATGGGGTCACAAAATTTGGGCTCTGTTGGAGTAATTGTCTAAAAATGTCTACGAGTTTGCCCTTTTGAAGCACATTATACTATATAATTAATTGTGGCGCCAGTTGTGTCGCAACTATTTTCTCCACTGAGAGAAGTTCTGACCATATCCATTTCAGGGAATCCGCCGAGAACAATATAAAAATATGTGGTTCACCACAAATTCCCAGGTTCTTTCAGAGAAAAGGTAAAGTGCGGGGGAGCTTGTAGTGATAGGAAAATACAAAGGTGAGTTAAAAACTTTCCGCACCCCGGTTGTATTAAAACTGCTGTTGGCTGCACTGTCTTATCAGCGGTTTCCATTCAAGGCTACTGTCTCCCAAGTCACTGCTGTGCAGGTGTGAAGTTCATTTGTAACTGCGACGCGAGAAAAAATGGATTCTCCACTTGTGCAGGGGTGTGGAATTCCTATCGCCCGACGCCCGGGACATGCAGTTTCGGGCGCCGGGCGAGTAGTTTTTAAGTACATTTAGCCCGGCTCCGGACAAGCAGAGCAGAATGTACATTGTGGAGCCACCGCCGCTCGTTTACTACAAGTGGTCTGATCAGACCACTTGTATTAATTTGAGCAGCGGCGATCGTTTCTGCCCGCCCCCCTGCCGTAGTTTTCGGGGTCGCCCGCTCTCCTGGGGAACCCCTAAAACTAAGGCACAACGGCTCAGCCATAGAGCCCGTAGAGCAGACGAAGAACGTCTGCTCTACGGGCTCTCTGTGTGTTCTCTGAGACCGTGGCACTGTAATAGGGAAAAATAAAAATTATCTGATGAAATCTGGCCCCGTCTCTCCCAAACTGCCACCCCCCTGGCTATACTTACCTTTCGGCGAACAATCCCTCCCCTCCGCCAGTATGGGTGTACTATCTGTCCCCCGTACTGCTGTCCACTGCAGTCCTCCCCTATGCATTTTGAATTTATTAAAAAGTTAAAAAATAAAATATATAGAGATTTAAAAAATAAAAAAGTAAAAAATAAAATAAAAATGAAACCCTGCTGCCCCCGCCATCTGCATGCAAATAAACGCTTGCATAGGACATTCTGCATGTGCTTTGAGATTGCAGCCGCCATTCCATGTTGGTAGCCAGAATTCTCTTACACACAATGTGCATTAAAGGGTAAGTTCATTTTCCCAGGTAATAGGGAAAAATAAAAATTATCTGATGAAATCTGGCCCCGTCTCTCCCAAACTGCCACCCCCCTGGCTATACTTACCTTTCGGCGAACAATCCCTCCCCTCCGCCAGTATGGGTGTACTATCTGTCCCCCGTACTGCTGTCCACTGCAGTCCTCCCCTATGCATTTTGAATTTCGTTCGCAAATTGCAAGCACTCATTGGTCAACGTGGTCAGATGACCAGTGAGAAGTGCTATTTAGCACAGTCAAATATGTTTTGATTAGGGGTGCACTGATACTAGTATCGGTGCCGATACCGAGTATTCACCCAAATGCTCCGATACCTTCCCCGATATTGGAACTTACGGCCAGATGAAAATTTCCTCTGACTGGCAGTGCCGCAGGGGAACATGGAGCCAGCTTCCCGTGCAATTTAGGAAGCCATGCGGCAAGTAATGACCCGCCTCCTGGTTTTCTGATTGGCCGGGAAGCCGGCTCCTTGCTGATTGGCTGAAAAGCCGGCTTCCTGGCCAATCAGCATCGAGCCAGTTTCCCGGTCAATCAGGTCATTACTCGCCGCCCGGCTTCCTGATTGACCGCGAAGCAGGTTTCCCGGCCAATCACAATCAAGCAGGCCAAACAACATGGAGCCGGCTTCCGTGGCAATCAGGAACCTGGGCAGGATGTCATTACCCGCTGCCTGGCTTCCTGATTTACCAGGGAAGCCTGCTCCATGCCAGCGGAAGCACCGGTATAAGTATTCAGTGTCGGCGAGATCGGAAAACAAAAAATCGGTACTCGTACTCGATACCGAAAAAACGGTATTGGTGCATCCTTAGTTTTGATTAAAACTATTTATTGTGTATTGGGACAAGTAGATTGTCATGAAGGACAAGTAGATTTGGCCCCCGCTTTAGCCCTTGGACAAGTAGTTTTTTTTTTAAATTTCCACACCACTGTTGTGATTTGCACAAAAGAAGAGCAGCGTGCAGTGATTCCTTTTTTGTGGTCTGAGGGTGTGCCTGGTGCTGTTATTTATTGAAGACTTTGTACGCAGTATGGAGAAACTGTTTTGTCGCAAAGAAATGTGTATAAATGGATAGAGAAGTTCAAGAAGGGTCGCACAAGTGTTAGCCATCAAGAAGGAGCCGGACGCTCGTCCACGTCCATGGCTCATGACAACATTGAACGTACACCTATAGTCCTGATCTTGCTCCATCAGACTTTAACCTGTTTGGTCCCCTGAAATCAGCCCTACGAGGACGAAGATTCACCTCTGATGAAGAAGTGAAGACAGAGGTGCCTACATGGCTCGCAGCTCAGCCTTACATTTTTTAATGAGGGAATAAGAAAGCTTGTCGACAGATGGCTATTGAAAAGCAAGGAGATTATGTTGAAATATTATGTATTTGTCTTTTCTAAAAGTTGATTAAATACATTCAACAGCCAGAGTGTTCAGATCATTTTTGACTCACCCTCGTATTTTTGGCTGGTTCTCAGTGGGTTGCATGTGTTTGGGTGGAGGGAACTAATTAAATAACCAAGTATTTTCTGTATTTCCTCCCCTTCTTGAAATGTTGAGAAATAATGCTTCTTGTTGTGTAGAGTAAACAGCAAGCAAAAAGGGAAGAGCCACCTGTATTTGATTTTTCTTTATAAGGGAGGTTGGAGTAGAGGTTTCAGGGCCCTCTTTTTTTTACAGTAGTGAGTGAGATGTCTGCATATATTTAAATGACGTGTCCTCTGAACTTTATTTCAGTGTATTCCTTGGCCTTTTGCATTACTTGCTCTTAGGGTTGCCACCTTTTCTTCCAGTGAAACCCGAACACTCTAGCAACACACTGAATTTTTTGGGGGGAGAATGAGTCCTGGCTTATTCATATGTTAATAGCTTCACCCATTTATGTGTAAATCTCACAGTCAAAACTATTTTTAGTGGGGGGCCAATAGCCCCTATCTTAATTTTGGTTGCCCTTGTCTGCCTGAAATCATGTGTCCGGGTTTCAGCTGCCATGAAACCTGGACACAGCATTCAAAACCCTGACTGTCCGGGTGAATCCTGGATAGGTGGCAACCCTACTTGCTCTTTAACATTAGAAATGTGTTTTAATGAGGTTACCATCCTGGAGCAAAATTGTCAAGGCTCTGTGTGCAATGTTAGGCTCCAGTCTGTGGTTAGGGATGTCTGGTATGAGATTATATAATAGAGCTTTCACCACTTCTTACACATTGGCGATAGACTCTGGAAGACTATGTACAGATATGTGAGTTATAGCTATGTGATTTTTATTTTCCACATTGTCAATTTTAGGAACCACGTCATCAGTTGTTTATAAAGATTTTAATGTGATCAAAATTTTGGTTTGTTCTTTTAATTTACATTTATATTCAGTTGTAATCTGTTTGCTTGCTTTCTCCAGGCCTTGTTCTAATACTGTAGAGAATCTAGGTAGAATTTTGGTATCACCAAAATGCTCAGATTGTGGAGGGGAATCAGTGGCTGCAGAGTGTTTAGGGCTGCACTTCAGACTGTCCTGACTGTCCATGACTGTCCATGACTGTCCATGGTTTTTTGAAGATAGGATAGGCTGAGGAGAGTCTCTAAAGAGAAAACCCTCCTCTGAAGGTATTGGAGATGAGATGGGCTCACCTGTGCATGGATGGTTCTGCAAACCTTCCCCCACGTTTCAGGTATTGCAGGGCTGCTGTTGTTGTGGTGTTGGGGCAGTAGTGGCCATGTTGCAGCCCGCCACAACTAATGTCAGATCTCCAGGCAGCTGAGTGATTTTTTGTTTGGGTCTTTTTTTGGCATGTAGATGCAGGTGGTCTAGGAGCTAAACCAGTGGGTTTGCAGAGCTGCATTGTCCCCCTATGAACTGCAATTATATTAAAATGGATGTCATGGTACAGAGCTGCCAACCAAATCCAGAACAAAAGTGAATTCAGGGCACTCATGGCAAATCACTTTGTATCAGAAAAACTGAGCAAAAACTAAAGGCAATAAAACCAATCTCGCCAACAACCGTTTCTTATGCTTAGATGCATGCTTTCTTAAGGCACATGGTGCAGAGCTGTGACTTCACCCATCTTCTATGTTTTCGTCTATATTTAACCTCCCAGTAATATCATATTGTTGTAAATTACCTTTACATTTTCCTTTTTTTGAGTTTTAATTCGGTTTCTGTACATTTTCACTTCGTCCATGGCTGTTTTTGTTCAGCAAAACTTGCCTCCATTGATTTTATTTTGTTTATTTTCAGATTTTTATTCCAGGCTCAGCAGAAGTATTTTCCCACAATGTGCTTACAGTATAATAGCATATATTGTAAATGACCTTTCAGATGAAATCGCTGTCCTTGAGCTTGAGGGTACAGAGATAATAATGTATGCATATAAGAAATAAATGTTAACTGTTATGTAACTCTAGTCATGGGTGTTGTTGCTGTGCAGTAGGAACCTGTACACACCAGGTTGTGATGTTAATTTTTAAGATTTGTGTAAAAACATGCACAATTAGATCACGTTAGCTAGCCCTTGTATTCCCTTTAAAAGCAGGAAGGAGAGAGCATCCAGACATGTTCTGTCCAATTTGTGAAAACAAAAGCGACTGGCTGCAAATATCCAATATGGCCCTTTTGTATATGCAGAAGAATTGTTGCCCAGTCTGACTAAATTGGCTGGATGTCAGGTGTTTGCTCACCTATCAGATTCAAACTTTCAGAACACAATTATTAAAACTAATTTATTTTTCATTTGAGTTTTATTTTGTATCCAAATAGCATTAGTGAATCACCTGCACTCCATACAGCGCTTTGACAATGCAAAATAGCTGTTGATGCTCGAAGTGGCGACACGGTTGGCGCCGTGCCACAGTCCAATCAATGACGAAAGTCACCAGCACTAACTTGTAATGTGCAAGAAGCATAAGCACTTTTATTGATGTGTCACATGCCTCATAGAGCACTATGAGGCATGTGACGCATCAATAAAAGTGCTTATTACAAGTGAGTGCCGGTGGCTTTCATAATTTATTTTGCATCCAGAGTCATAGGTAACATTCATTTATTTTTCCTACCTGCATGGTAAATAAGGGAGCCCTAATGATAACAGGCCACCAGCAATGGTTACACCTAGTTTATGTTTTATTGTCTTTTATGCATTCTGCCTTGTGGAGCATAGGACCATCTCTAACAACCTGTATTGGGTGTTTTTATTTTCACTAAGACAGTCTGTGCTCAGCCAGAAAGATGACCAGCCAAGTTTTTGTCATGAATAAATGGAAATTAATCAATAACATTAACATTAGGAATAACATTTAGCACATTTAGCATTTAGCACCAATATTAAATACTTTTTTGCAATGGTAGCCATGAATGCTAGATCCCAAGATGTAGGCAGCTGAAGTTATATGCTATGCTCAACCTTTATTTTAAAAGTTAAGCTTGAGCCTGTCCCCATTCCGGAGCTCCCTAATGATATTTTAATATTAAGGGTAGTTTCACTGACCAAAGGAAGTCTTAGGATATTGGTGGAGGCATGGCTAAGCTCAGTTTAAAAGGAAAGGTCAAGATTACCACATAATTTTAGTGGCATGTGTCTCTGTATCTAATGATCGTTTGGATATGCAGTGTTTACTACAGGTATCGTCTGCTTATATTTTGTGTACCCAATGCTCAGTCTGAAATGTCCAGGTTTATGACAAGTTTATTTTAAAGCCGAACTTTAGCCCACAGAAAAAGTTACCATGGCAGTGGCTTCCCCACTGCACTGCAGGTGGTAAATGCTCAATTTTGCCCAGAGGATGATGAATAAAGAGAATTACAGTACTTACCTTACTTCTTGGTTCCCTGGCATATGTTACCCTCCTTTGCTGTCCAATCCTCCCAGGATGTGAGTGGGCTTTCAGTGTCTTTGTCTACAATGCAGGACAACTGGTCCTGCATTGTATGGCATAAAGTCGTAGACCTGCAACTAGTCAGGTAAAGAAGAGGAACGGTTTTGAGAGACCAGTCTTATGAAGCAAAGGAAACCTGCAGGAGTGGTGAATAAGTTAATTCACCTGATTCATCATCCCTTAGACAAAATTAGCATTTAGCCCTTGAGGAGGATCCATGGCAGGGTCACTTTTTCTCCATCTTGCAGTTTAACTTTAAGAGTTAGGTTTTATGGTTGAGCTAAGGTTAAGGATTCGGTCAGGGTTATGGGTTTAAATATAAGGGTTATTTTGCGGTATAAAGTTAGGGTTAGGTTTAGGAATTGCTTTTATGTATGTGGCACCAAAATGTCATTGTAATGAAAACTGACACACCAAGCTCAGATCCCCCAGTGGCCAGCTCCACCAGTCGCTGAACATTGAAAGGATGGTTCAAATATGTAATGTTAAAAGCTATTTGCCTGTGTCTATTGTTTGGTTGCACCATTTAGAACAAATATGATCCATAAATTCTTGGGCCTGTACTATGAAGGTTGCCTTAGACGTTGCTCTCACCTGAACATTTTTTAACATTACCTAGCCATTTAGCAAATGGTTGGATAAAGGAATTTGCTGTCAGCTGATATGAAGGGGTTTGTATTGTTCAGTTCTGGTATTCCTGTGGATCTCATGAATAACACCAAGTGCTCATTACATAATATTATGTTAATTTACTGCTGATTTTTATCTTACATTCTCCATTAATTTGCTCTTGGTTTCCATGCAAGCAAAGAGTAGTGCCGTGAATAAATAGTGTAATTTACATATCAGTCTTTAACTGGGTAGAGTGAAAATTAGATCATTTCTGGAATTACCCAAACCCTACAATTGTAATTTCTATGTAATACACACTACAACATTGCTTAATCTTCTGTCTATGTTAGTTTGGATTCAGGCAGGCTTTTGTATACAGTTTACAGCCGCTGCCTGCATTTTATATATGCAGGTTTTGGTTTGCTTTCAGATGTTCTTACTGCTTTCCAGGAATCCTGGTACTTAAAATGAACTATCCGGAGTCTAAAGCCTAAAGCATTTAACTGTGTGTTATTCTAGAGCATAGTGCTTCATAGAAATTCAATTAAATAAACTTTTCCAACCTCTGCTTTGTTCCTTTGCAATAATCTTAAATCACGATAACAAATATTACTTACATGAAGATTAGAAGGGAATTAGGAAGTTATATATAATAATTACATCTGCTCTACAGAAGTACTAAGTAAGCTTATGGTATTGTTTATCAAGGTCCAGGCAAACCAAGAATCCCTATTTCACTGGCTTTCCTTATTTGGAAAGCAGTCAAACCAAGAATCCCTATTTCACTGGCTTTCCTTATTTGGAAAGCAGTAGCCAAGTTTGCAGTTTAATTTAAACCTGAAGCTTGGTCATTTCTAGCACAAAGTATAATTACTTTATATAGTGACAGAGTTCGTCTGTGAAAATGTTCATGAAAACAAATGTGTTTGCTTGCATATTAGGTGCAGACTTTGTACTGCAGTCACAACCGGTAAGCAAATGCTTAGAAAAAACATATACTTGTTCAAAATTGACTGCATGGCTTCGTTCACACCTAGTGTTTTGTAGCACTTTTTTTATGCCCAATACAAAATCCCTAATACAAAATCCCAATAATTTATATGGCCATGTTCACACCTGAGCGTTTTGTCAATTGTAGCAAAATGCCTGTTGCTGGAAAAGAGTACACCAGCTGTCATCCCTTCATGTGAATGCTCATGTTTATATTCTAATGTAAAAATTAACTTGGTAATTACACACCAAACATGTACAGTCTCTGCTGCCAAATACAGTTAATTATCGTTGACTAATGCCAGCCAAGAAGATATCATAACACTACCTATAAACAAGATGAGTCTAGCATTGGCTTCCACAGTCTTGAAGGTACATTTGTATAAACCCAGCTATGCAGCTGTAACTTTGCTCATGTAAATAAGTAGTAGAAATGTTAATTGACCTCTGTTCTAAGAATGCATATCAACAGATCAATGGCTATCACGTCGTTAAAAAAAAAAAAACAGCAGCAGAAAATCAAAAAGCAAAAGTTAAAAATAGCAAGTGCTGTTTTCAGGTATCATGGCTAATGCAAACTTTTAAAGGTAGGTTTAGAAACTAAAGAAAACATACTTAACATTAGATCGGAGCAACAATGTGAAAATGTAAGCGGCATATGCAATGCTTTCTAAGAAATCGGTCTTCTTGGAATAAACATGTTTATAACCAACAATAAAAACAGCAGAGTTTCTGATTGGCGGACAAGAATCAGGTAGACAAAAGGCTAAGTACAAATAGCTCAAAGTACAAAAGAAAATATACACACACTTCTGTTTTGTTGGGCATCGAAAAGTATTTTGCAAAGTGTGTGCTATATTTTCTAGGAAAAACACAAATCAGACTACTTGAGAGTCTGGCAAGCACTAGGTGTATAGTGCACAGCACAACAAATTTTTATGTGCAGCAAATTTCTGTAATAAACAGCAGCTGGCCTTTACAGAAATGATTACATAGAACGCCTGAGTATTACTGGGCTTGTCTTTCTAAACCTGTTAGTAGCACTTTTCAGCCTTAAACTTCATACAGTCGTTATTAATAAAGTTGAATTTGCAGGAAAGACCGCCTAGCTTGTGCTTTAAATGGAATGTTCTATACTAGTGTTAGCTTATGAGGTTTGTGTTAAATCTCCATGAGCATAAGTATATCGATTTTTTTTAAAGACATTAACCAGTTGACATCCGCGGTGTTAAACCCCCTTCCCATCCAGGCCATTTTTCCGTATTCAGCGCTGCGGTACTTTGACTGACATTTATTGCGTCATGCAGCGCTGTACTGAAATTAATTTTATACCCTTTTTTGGGGACATATAGAGCTTTCTTTTGGTGGTATTTATTCACCACTGGGGTTTTATTTTTTTACTATATTAAGGAAAAATTACCGAAATTTAAAAAAAAACAGTTTCCCCTATATTAAATGATAAAACATTTATTATTACCCAATTTTTTGGTAAAATATAAAAGATGGGGTCACGTCGGGTAAAAAGACACTAAACATGTCAAGCCTTAAAATTGCGTGCGCGCGCGAAACCTCAAAAAACGATAATACCCAAAATTGGCCATTGGCGACGCTTTAAAAGCTGTTACCGCTCATCAGTTTAGTGTTATCAGTGATTGATGGCCCTAAAATGATTGCTCTCACTGCGACGTTCGCGGCGATATGTAACATGTGTAGCGCAATTGTAATTTTTGCGCGCTGGGGCACCGGACGCGTATTTACGTTTATAGGCGCGTAAACGTGGGGGTGGGGGAGTTAAACATTTTGGGGTGGTTTTTCCCCCTTTTTTTATATGTGACTTTTATTTTATTTT
>NW_017306710.1:1077039-1133694 GCF_000935625.1 Nanorana parkeri
GACGGGTCTTTTCTGCCCGTGCGTGCCCGCTAGGGGGCGCGCGCGAGCAGAAAAAAATTGCCGTCTGGAGACGGCAACCCGCAGATGTAGCAGTGCCGTCCGTCCGTTTTTTTACTACGGGCGGACGGCAAGAGGTTAAACATATTCTATGTTGGGTGACTGAATGGAGTAAGTAAAAAAGGTGTTTTACTGTCCTGAGGAATTGAATACATGGGGATTTTGAATGTAGTTATGGGTCTGCCTGGTAATTGTAAATGGTCACGACAAGAGATAATAGTATCCTCAGACTTTTCGGAGCCTGGACTATTTACACTGAATGGCCAGATTATTATGACCACCCCATCAGTACTTCGTTTGGCCACGAGATGACTTTGTTGGGCCGCCTCGTGACTCCACGAGATGTTGAGAGGTGATGCGAGGAATCTGACACTGCACTGTTGCCCTTCTGTTGTCTTGTACCAGTCATGCCACTCTCCATTCTGCCCTAACATTGACTAGTCGCTGACGGCCACAATTCACACGTTCAGACCCAGATTTTCGGCTGACAGTCCAGTCTTTAAACACTTTAACAACAGCTGCTCTTGAACATTTAACGAATTCTGCTGTTTTGCTGTTACTCGCTCCATGGCTCCAAGCGCCAACAATCATCCCACGTTCAAAGGATGTTAAATCTCGTTGTTATCCCATATCTTCAGAAGAAAATAACTTCTACTGTCGTGGTAAACAACCTGCTTCCCTATTTATAATGGTCTGGCCCTCTAGCAACTTCAGCACAAAATTATAGCTAATTTGCCTACAAATGTCAGGTGGTCATAATAATCTGGCCACTCAGTGTATTTTCACAATAGGAGCATACTCTCTTTGTGTCTCTGGCTAAGAGCTTCGAAGGATCCTTGTAGGTAGATAAACAATTAGATTATCCACCCTTGTTTAGACTAGGGCTGTGCAAATTAACGTAGCAAATTTGCACAGTTTTTCGATTAATCGTTAATCTTTTTGATCGATTAAAATTGTTTTGATCGATTAATTTATTTTTTTAAACTCTCTGCACGAGCGCCAGCCAAGGCATTGGCCTATACACATATAGCACAGCAATGAAGTCATACAATGAACTAGGATCACACTAATCCAGCATGTTATTATTCTGAGTTGCCCCACGTGAGATTAATAACGTGCTGGATTAGTGTGATCCTAGTTAATGTTATTACTCCATTGCTGTGCTGTATGGGTATAGGCCAATGTAGTTGGATCTGTATGTGCATTATAATTAATCGAAATTAATCTATTAATCGATAAAAAAAAATTCGATTAATCGAACACAAAAATTTTAATCATTAGCAGCCCTAGTTTAGACGCAATCGTGACCTGGGGTTAGCTTCCGGACACCTGCACATTTGAAATTTTCCCTCCAAAACTTTGAATACAGTAGCTTATTTAAAATTTGCATAGAAAGGGATTTAAAGTTCTAACAAAGAGCATTTGGAAATATCAAATCCCCAGAGAAGGATTCTAATTTGATTAGATTAAGTATTGGGAGGCCACCAATCGATGGCCCTCAATGCTTCTTTCTAAACACCAGGACTATATCAATCCAGGGCTGCGGTGGAGTACTTAGTCTTTTTATACCACCAGAATGGGGCCCTCATGTGACAATTAACTGGTAAATATACCCGTACTCCCTCAACACTTAAATATATGTCTATAGTTTGTCTCATATATATTGATGTCTGTGTATTCTGCATGCATAAATTTTTCTTTGTGTTTTGGAGTTAAATAGATTGTTGGTTCACTGTAGTTAAGTCTTAATACTATATACCAATACATTTCTGTTACTGTGTTAAACTCAAAAATCTTATGTTTGAATCCCCATAACCAAATCCTTTTAGGTGTGAACGCTTATATAGCGGATTAAAACTTGGGTATCCCTAGGGGGGCTTGCTTTTACATTTTAAAATGCTTGCATGTTCAGTGTTGGGTTTCTAGTATTCCTTATAGTAGTATTAGCCTTTCATTTTTTTTAAAATAATGAATCCAGATCAAACAACTATACAGATTACAGCAAAGTATTTATTTTAATGTTTGCCCAAGCACTTACAGTCTTCATGTTTCTGAACTGCTCGATCTCTCTCAGCCTGGCTTTCCTGAACCTCCTTTCTAGTGCACGATCACAAGGGACAGAACAGTCCCTGACAGATGCCCATCTACTAGCCTGAAGAAGGAAGGAGGGAGGGAAAAGGGAAGCAGGAGAGTGGCTTGCCTTGCTGTGCCTGTGTGTTTGTGGAACACACACAGCTTACCAACACACACAAGGGTGGCTCAATAGGAACCCTGGAAGGGAAAAGAGCCAATCTAAAACAGTGATCAGGGAAGCAGCTGATTCTGCAAGAAACTAAAACTTTTAAACATTAAGTAGCAGCATCCATTGCAAGTGATTTAATCATCATTTGAAATGGCTTAAAAATCTTTAGACTTTAATATCACTTTAAGTAGAACTGAAGCCAAAACATTTTTTGGATAGAGTGAGGGAGGATCTTAACCACCGTTTTTGCTATCTGTGTCTGATTGGGAGATTTTTCTTTATTTCCTGTCCAATAGCCATAACAAGAAGTGAGAAGAAGTCCCTCTAAAGTGGGAGAAATCTCTGGTGGTAAGCAGGGTCACTAAAACTAGCATTGTCACCGGAAGATTTCCCAACCATTCTTGTTCTGCTGACAACTGAAAATTTTGGATTTTCTTTAACTGTCAGAGCTCATTTACACTATATGTGGTGACTGGCATTTCTTTTTTTTTTAAATTCTCTATTTTTGGAAAAAACAGGGTCATCCATACAATAACATAGCATTTCGATAACACAGTATATCATAATCCAGGTGGAAAATCGGCAATGCTGTGATGTAGTAAGTGACTGGCATTTCTCAGCCACTGAACATTGCCAGTCACTGCAGTCACTTTCACACTACAATGTAAGCATGAGCTGCAGTGCAGTGTGCTGAGAAAAAGTTGTATTTTCTTGCATAGCACTGGACCACACCGCGGGTGCTGCTGTGTGGGCACCTGAATGGAGAGTACAGTTTAAACACTCCAAATAAAGTTAAAGGTCTAGACAAAAATGTTTTTTACAAGTTTTGGCTTTAGCTGCACATTAACCTTTTAGCAGTGCTTTGATTTTCTTTTAGAGGTAAATCCTTCACCAATTACATAGAAAGTCAAGTTAAAAGCACACTCCAATCAAACAGTAAAATACTCATAGGTATCAGCATCCCATGTCCTGAATGGCCCTGATCGAAGAATGGCAAAGTGGCAGCCTGTATGTTCGCTGGTTCAAAAACTGCCTGCTCTCTGAAGAGATCTAGACCACACATACTGCAGAACATTGCCCAGAAGAGAATCATGCAGCAAGAGGTTGTAGTTCCAGCAATCTTCTAAACTGGATTTTTTTAAAGCTCGAATTAAGGATTTTGGTGGTCTTTCTAACTTAAATGAGAACTCCAGCCAAAATGTTTTTTCCCGTTAATTTCCGAAAGCATGGAAAATGCTTAAAACTCAACGCTTCCGGGTTTTTATTGCTGCTTGTATTGCCACTTGGTGAGACTGCACATGATATCCTGTGATGCCATCAATTAGAGTGCAAAGCATTACAAGCTTTATCAAGTTTATACTGATTTCTATGTCTCTGTTGGTGAGATGTCCCTACTACCTGTTGTGTAACTAAGACAGAAAGTAAGTGGAAACTCCCCAGTGGGGTACCCCCCCCCCAACACAGCAACAAAAACCTGACAGAGGTTTTAAACTTTTTCCACTCTACCCAAAACAATTAAAAAAATATGTTGAATTTTACTTTAAATCATATCTAAACCCAAAACCTCAAAATATTATATACTCCAGCTTACTAGTCTTTGAATGTGGTGGTTGATGATTCTGCAAGTAACACACTTCCAGTCTTAAAATAAGGACCCTCATTTAATCTTATGTAAAAACAGAAACAAGATAGCACTATGGATACCTACCCTGCTCCTATTCTCCATTAAAAAGAGGGATGTGGTTCTGTAACACTTAGAGATAGCTAAGAACAGTGTAATAATCTGCACAGGTGGAGAGCACAGAAGTTATCAGCGCACACAATTTTTGGCCAGATCATTATATGCTTTTAATGGTATATTTAACAGGTCATAAGGGATCAATTAAAGACGTTTATAGGGCTTACATAAACTTTAAGTACAGTTGCAAGTTTCCTGGACAGCATTAGCAAATCAGCGATTGTCTCATTGCCTGGAGGTGCCTTTTAATATTGTAGAATGTCCTTCATTCTTTAAGGATGCTGGGGCAAAAAAAGCCAACAATCTATTCCACAGTCTCTGGCTGCTTTACTCACCTGGTTTCCAGTGTTGTCCCCCACAGACTCAATGGTCCAGTGATGGTGATCTACTCCTCTTCTGGGATGAATGACACCCAGCATCATTGAACCCCTGTGAACCCAGGGAATCAAGGCTTTATCCCCAACCATGGACTCACAGAAGAATTCTGCAGAGATGTGGCACCGTTCTTTCTGACATTTAGAAGTCACCCATCACCAGAGGTAGAAGAGGGTGAATAGGACTTGTGACATCACTCACGGTACCTATGATATTTGTATGGGTGTAGGGGTGCTCCATTCAGTGGACAGCTGTGCTTGGAGTTGGGCTTAAAGTCACTCTGTGTCCAACCAAATTCTTACTTCACTAAGTCCAGAAGTGTAAGTCCTAAGTTGTCAAATACCAGTGCTTAAAGCGGGCCTGGCATTGCGGCGCAATGGCCACCATTTACAAAACCAAACTTTGGTTAAAATAGTTAAAATGTGTTTATGTGCAGCATGTACATCGTCGTAGAGCTTATACCACACTAAATCTTATAAAAGGGCTCTCTTAGCAGCAAATCAGACCTGCCCCAATGCCTGTTAAATACATCAGACCTTTTGCTAAATGAGTGGTTATCTTTTCAATCTGGGCTGCTACATACCTAGAACCTTCAGGGTTGTTGTGTATAGTCGGCATTCTCAGCTTTTCACTATTCATACACATTTGTGTAGTCACGGCAGTCTGGATCTCATATCTAGTAATGTGGAGATGCAAATGCAAAAGTGGTAACCCATCACATTATTATTGTTGTCATTTAGGCAGAACAGACAACTCTGCTCATGGATAGTGAATAATGAAATTCAACTAGTAAATTTTTGACTCACCTGCATTTATAAAATCAAGTTTTTCCATCAGAGTAGAATTTTAAAAAATCATGTATTATGATTGCCTGGACTCCAGATATGCATATATTCATAAAATCAAAAGTGCTCAAATCTGTGATTATCCTGATGAGATCATCACTAGTGATCAGCAGTGTAGAACTTTTGATGCCTCCTCTGTGCTACACATGTAGATGGCTTTTTTGGCCACTGCTATTTGGAGCCCAGTAAGAAATGTTAATGCTAACACTCACCTTTTTATGCCTTCCATTAACTCAGGGAATTCTTGCTAAACAAAGCATGATGAAGAAAATATTGTTGTCAAGGATTCTAGTTACATGATTATAATTGGCAGTGCCATTTAAGGATAGGGTGTAAATAAAATTGAATGTTAATCTTCCAAGTTGTTATGTGTGCCAACATGCCATAATGAGGGAGCTTGACGCATTAAGAAGATTTGTGTGGCATTTAAGGAAAATGAGTAATTTGATGATTGTGAGGTTACCAACGGACAAAGAGTAGAATGCCAGTTAATGCCCTTCTGGCACCAAGCTATTTTAGTAAGAACATAGTGGGTAAGTGAAAACAAGTAAGTCATTTTGTACTAATCCTTAAAGGTTTTGTGCCAGGGGAACACCTCAGGCAGAAAATACTGTATTCAGGTAAATTTAATCTCCTTAAATGAAATATAGTACCGTTTGCACAAATTCTACCTTTCAGTGAATAGGAACACACCCAACCTGGCACCAACAGCTTGTTTGCTTACTCCCAAGAGCAAACTGGCTAAACATATTTAATCTCTTACTGGCACAAGGTGTTCAGTTCTGTTTAGTCATCCTAATTGTGTAGCATAAATATGTTTTTTTTCAATGAAGTCATAACAAGGTGGCTGCCTTGCTGTATGCAAAGATCACATGTTTTCCTTTTTGTGTTTAGAACAAGACAATAAGAGAAACACTGTGCTACAAAACTTTTTTTGTTTGTTCATTGACTGCAGAAAGTGAAGGTATAGGAAAATGCCTCTTCCTAAATTGTATCTAATGCCAAAACTTTTTTTGTTTGTTTTCAATAGGTTGACAAGGTTTTGAAGTGTTATGTAATATAGAAATAGAGCCAGCCCACTCCAATCCAGTGCAATCCAAAACTGTTACTGGAAATTTACTTATCAGTAAATGTTGTGGATTGGTCTTTGGTGTGCTGGCTCTTTTTCTTAATTGGATTGTACAGTCTAAATATTAGCCAAGCACCCTTTAAATATTGGTGATAGAAAATGTTAAGGTTTTTATTGCTGTCTACCTCTCTCCTGGAGAGATTGGCCCACTCTATTTGCCTTGGTGACCACTGTTACTGGGACTGAGAATTAATGAAAATCCAAACTTTTGAGTTGTCCCTATAAGAAGAAAGAAAGGGTAAGTGTTCCAATCCGGACACTTGTTATGGTGAAAGGAAATTAAGGGAATTTATCCTAGTGGGAAACATTAAAAGGAAAAGATCATGAAAACAACCCCCTAACAAAACCGGCGTATCCACAGTATATAAAGAAAACTGCAATTAACAATGTGCATCAGGAAGAAACAAGAGGAACAAGAGAAAGGAAGAGAATAAAGTAAAAGGAAAAAGAAAAAGAAATTGGCCATTCTGCGCTTAAGTTTACACAATACAGTGCAAAACTGATCTAAAGGCAATAAAAAGATTGTAGCAAACACTCCAGCAAACTGATAGATATCAACCAGTACATTCAAATATGAAGGGGTAGTTTTAGAGGCGAGCCAACAAGCCTATATTGAGTAACAGTGCCTTGAGATTTAAGGCTGGTCAGCACACCATACCTCTCTCCTGGAGAGATTGGCCCGCTCTATTTGCCTTGGTGACCACTGTTACTGGGACTGAGAATTAATGAAAATCCAAACTTTTGAGTTGTCCCTATAAGAAGAAAGAAAGGGTAAGTGTTCCAATCCGGACACTTGTTATGGTGAAAGGAAATTAAGGGAATTTATCCTAGTGGGAAACATTAAAAGGAAAAGATCATGAAAACAACCCCCTAACAAAACCGGCGTATCCACAGTATATAAAGAAAACTGCAATTAACAATGTGCATCAGGAAGAAACAAGAGGAACAAGAGAAAGGAAGAGGCGAGCCAACAAGCCTATATTGAGTAACAGTGCCTTGAGATTTAAGGCTGGTCAGCACACCAAGGGAGAGTCTTGCTCTGCATCCCTGTCAGGGTACACCCATGGGTATCATTTGAAAAAGAAATAGGAATCTTGGCAGTACATTCATCTTAATAAAACAAATTCTGCCTAACCAAGATGGAGGACCAGCGACGTAGATCTGCACAAACAGTATTTAATAGTGTCATAGAGGTATAACGAAATAGATTGTTCAAATTAGGGGTAAGAAAAATACCCAAATATTTTATCTTGTGGGGTTGCCACGAAAAAGGTTTTAGGACCTGTATTTCCTCAGCCTATACTGTGAGGATAAGAGTTTACGATTTAGTCAGATTTATTTTAAAGTTTGAGATAATATTATATTCCTGTAGAGCAGCAATAAGGTTAGAAAGGGTGATGCAGGGCTGTTGTATGTAGAATACGTTATCGTCAGCATAAGGTGCGTATTTATGTTCCCTCTGTCCAATCCTAATCCCATTGATACCCCGCTGATTGGAAACAGTGGACAAAAAAGGTTTAATGAAATGACAAATAGCAGGGGAAAAGGGGGACACCCCTGCCATGTACCATTCCACAGAGAAAGGAGAACTAAGTAATCCATTAACATGTACCTGGACCACGGGATTATGATACAGTGCCGAGATGCGTGCTAACATCTTTGATCGTAGCCTTATATGGCCCAAAGTCACCATAAGGAAATCCCAAGCCACCCTATCAAATGCCTTTTCAGCATCTGTAGACAAATGGAGGGTGGGTTGGGATCCCCGACGAACATGAGCCATAATAGCCACAAGAGTCCACAAGAGTTGTTGCATGCCTCTGAAGGCATAGGGCTCCGACGTCTCGCCCCGGGATAAAACCAGTTTGATCCTTAGAGACAAAGTTCGGGAGCAGGGGCATAAGGCGTGCTGCTAATACTTTGAAATAAAGCTTAACAACAATGTTTAAAAGCGAGATGGGTCTGTAACTCTGATAGCAGGTAGGGTGCTTACCCGGATTTGACAGTACAGTAATGTGGGCTAAGTTTGTTTCAGGCGATTAGGAATCACCCGAAACAAGGGAGTTAGCATAATTTGTTGAAT
This sequence comes from Nanorana parkeri, assembly GCF_000935625.1. Lineage (NCBI taxonomy): Eukaryota > Metazoa > Chordata > Amphibia > Anura > Dicroglossidae > Nanorana > Nanorana parkeri. Next base: position 1,085,509 of record NW_017306710.1, read on the forward strand.
GAGGAAGAAGAATATGTTTAAAGGACTTATAAGTCAGGAGTCAGGCCATCTGGCCCCTGTGTTTTCCCAGTGACCATGCTACTAAGAGCCGCAGAAAATTCTTCACGAGTGAGCTCTGCCCCTAGAGCATGAAGGGCCCCCACCGATAAAGATGTAAGGTTCGCTTGTCACAAAAAATTCTCAATATGAGACCCATGAGCTCCAGAATGTTCAGGTGCAGGGGACGGAGACACGTTATAAACAGTGAGATAATAGTCACAGAAAACGTCAGCTATCTCTTTGGAAGAATGTACCAGACGGTCCGAGTCAGTTTTAATCTTGGGAATGAATGTGGCAGATTGATTCTGACGTAATGTTCTGGCCAGACATCTACTGGTCTTATTACCCCAATCGTAGTCATGCTGTCTACGTTACATACAGCCACATATATTTCTGAGCAGTTTTGGTGCTAAGATGCTCCTTCAGTTCCTCCTGCCGCTTAAGGAAGTCATGATATGCTATGCTGGAGAGAGATGCTGATGGAGACTTTCTAGAGATTTGATCTGAAACAATAGTTCCTGCATTTTGTGTTCAGACTCAAGTTTCTTCCTAGCACCCAGTTCAATCAGTTTACCCCAATTACGGATTTTGGTGCTTCCCACACTACATTAGGGCAGGTGGTAGTAGAGATGTTAGTCTAAAAGTAAGTTTGCAAATCAGCAAGTTGTGTCCACAAGTTGTGCTTCATGTAGTAGCGACTTAATAAAAGCCAATTGGTTATAAGAAATACTCGAATACCCTGAAGAAACATCAATATATGGATCCAAAGCCACATTCATATCTCAGGCCACAACCAGAAGTAAAGTCAAGCAAACATATGAAAACATGAGACAAAAAAACGTGGTTAGGGCAGTAAATGTTAGCTAGAGTACAGGGAGTATTGCCAAGAGTACCCTTTAGGAACAAATATCTACCAGTGGTGTCTGCCAGCATGTCAGATAACTTGAAAGGATTGTTTCTGTGTAGTAAGAAGGCTATTTTCAAATTGTTGACAAAGGATAATAACAGTATCATCATCAATAGTAGGTAACAATGCAACACATAGCAGCAGTAACCATTCCCAGTAGGAACATAACCTGAAAAGAGAGAATAGGGGGGGAGGGATATGTGGTAATGCTGGCAGCATGAATACTGTAATGTAGGGAAATTACAATAGTCAATCAGAGTGGCCAGCCAGATATCATTACTCCATCAGATTTAAACTGATGCCGATATAAGAGGTAAAATAGTGAAACAAAACACAGGTCCCAAAAAACAACTGAGTGGGGAAGTCAAGGAACCAAGTGAAAGACACAAAGCCCGGTATGGATGGATCTCACCCATTTTCAAAAGGTGATCCAGGGACATCAGAGCGGCGTCGCTTCAGGAGAGACCATTTGCGTTGATCAGACACAGTGAGGAAATTAGGAACATCATCTTTCCGCTGAGTAGATCAGGCACTTGTATCTCCAATTCAGAGCAGAAAGATTCCAGGAAAGCGTTTGATAACAGAGCAGCCATGTCTCCTGGCAATGAGGCATGAGGGAAATCCCCAGTGGTAGGTGATCTCAGCCACACGGAGGCAATCCAAAAGGGGGCGTAACGCTCAACATCTCTCCAAGGTTTCTCTGGCGAGGTCTGGTAAAATCTGTAATGTTGCTCTATCGAAATCTACCGAAGGCATGTCCCGCAATTTCCGTACCACTTCCCCCTTTTCTTCAAAGTATTGGAAACGACAAATAACATCTCGTAGGGCAGTGGAGGACGAAGTGCGCAATGTGCATGATCAAAGCGCAGAGGTGAGGTAACAGCGTGACCCAAGATTATATTAAATATGTGTCTCAGAGAGTCCTGAAGATCAAGATCAGAGGTAGCTTCAGGCAATCCGCGATAGCGGAGGTTGTTGTGCCGAATGTGGTTTTCTTGATCCTCCACTTTATACAGGGCGGATCGTTGAGCAAGCACCAAGTGTCAGTTAGACTCCTGCAGTTCTTTAATCGCCCTCTCATGTACATCCAGACGAGATTTAGGGGTCTATTCACGAAGCTGCCGAGGGCAGCCGAGTGAATGACCGATCTGAAGTGAAGTGAGCCCGACACTGTTCGGCTATTCACTTCAGGCTGGTACGTCTAATTTCAGCCGTACATCAGCTGAAATCAGCCGTACATCGGCTTGCTTCGTGTGGCTTCGACTCAGCCAATCCAACATCTGGCTCGGCTGAGCAGAACATCCGGCAGGCTACTCACTGCTGTTCGGGCTATTCTTAAAGATCCTGAACAGCAGTGAGTGAATAGCCGAATGCCGCCGAGTGGCATTCGGCTCGGCTGTTCTGCTTGGTGCCTCAGAGGCACCGAGCAGAACAGAAAAAGAGTGAAAAAGTAGAAAAAAGTTAATAGAAAACGATTGGCAGAGCTAGCAGTGACAGCTAGCTCAGCCCAATAGTTTCCGATTTTCGGAAGATGTTTTTAAGTATAAAAAGTAGTCTTATACGCCAGCAAATACAGTATGTTAGAGCAATATCAGACCGAGTCGGAAGATCTTTCTTTACTTCAGAAACTTTCAGTTCAGCAGGTGGGAGAATAAGTAGGCAGGGATCTGAGTCACAGGAGGATTCCTGGGAATCCAGAGCCGGAAAGCAGAGTTGGGAAGAACTGTTCTCAGACAGCTCAGGAAGGGAAGGCCGCGAGGTAGGCTCAAAATGGAACGCAAGGATGGACCTACGTCTGTGGTAGGTAACACTTCAGAAGCCCGGGGACTGGATTTTCCAAGCCGTCCACTCGTTGACCCTTCTTCCCCATTGCAGAGATAGCACAATGAATGGGCGAGCAGAGTAAATCGGCAGTTTTCACCAGGCTAGGCCTGGTAGGGCCTTTTTTTAAAAGTCTGTGGTGCTTAAAGCGTGGCATTCACTTGTTATTGACCATCTGTTCTTTAAGCTGCCTTTTGTGGGCAGCATGGACATTTTTTAAAGAAAAAAAATTTTGCAAGAACACATCTTGTCCGCCCAAAGTATGCCAGCATTGCCACTGTTAGTCTTAACCAGTGGGGCGTGTGACAGGTGACACAAGAATAAAGCTAGAAGACAGTTGCCACCCCATAAGAGGAAGTGCCTGAACAAAGACATTTATGAGAAGATGCACAGATATACTTTTAAAGAAAACATCGTATTTAAAAAGATTGAAAACATCTTTTAGAAAATACATTATAAGATTTTAGTGATTGGGTTTAAATCTACTTAAGTACATACATTTTTATTTTAAAGGTTTTCATTTGAAATATAGAGGGCATGACATTATTTCTTCTAATTGTATGTAAATTGCGCAACCACAAGTATTCATCTGAAAATATAATGCCATTGAAAAATGTTTATATATTATTTGTCAGTTTAAGATTAAGATTCAACCCCAGTTGTGTATACAGGAAGTGGAGCGACCCTGGTACAAAAGCACAATTTTCTCAAAAATGAAATAAACAAAAATACTGAGTAACATTCATGCATGCATATAATGAGGCTCGGGCAATAAGCAGCAAAGTCATACAGCATACCCAGTGTATTTATTGGTATCTGGTGGTGTTAGTTGGGATGAGGGTGGGGGGGGGGGAATCTTTTGTTCCTGGAATTTATATTTTTTTCAATCACATTTTGCAACAAACAGCTTTCTAGCCCTACAAAGTCAAATCACCTTATCTATGTAGCAGGCTGATGCAATTTCAGCTGGCCTTATCTTTGAGTAAATGATAAAAACAGGTTAAGGCAATCCAACTTGGCCAATCACTATTTCCTCTTAGAACTTCCTCTCCTCTTAGAATCTTCTAAGATGAAAAATGGGCATAGCACTTGTCAACAGTCTGCTAAAATGAAATTATCTGGATGGAATGACCACCTAATATCTTTGAATACATGAAAGAATTAAACATGCTAAATAAATAAGATTTGAAGAAAAAATGATGAGGACATAGCACTTCATTTGTGCTTTATAATGAGCATAATGAATATTAAAATAGGTCAGTTTCCATAAAAGTACGGAAGAGCTAATTGAGTAAACAGAAAATGTAATAAAATGAGTCATGTAGCCATGTGCTCAAATGTGAATTATATTTAGAAGATGTGGTCAGTCATAATAGGTCAGGCATAGACTAACACAGGTAATCAGCTTTGTGGCAGTTATAAAGCTATTCACAGACAAAATGTACTCATCGGCTAATGACACAAATGGCCTTATTCAATAAAAATTATAATTCTTTAATTCTTAGGTTTAGTAACTCATGACAATTAATCTGAAATTCGGTATAACAGTAGAGGGCATTTTGATTGCGAGTACATTTACTGTAGGACCTCTGTCATAAAACATTTTGTATTCTGATTACTGCAGAGGGTTAATATATACTGTTTGTTATATTAGTATTCACTACATAAATGTCAAATGTTATATGTTGCATGAAAAGATACTCTCCCCACAGTACAGTTTTAAAAAAAATCTTTTTGCATTGGTACTTGTCCCCCATGGCATGGCACAATCTCCCACTTTTATGGCAGTAGTTTGCCTAATAGTATATTCATCCCATTGGTAGGGCTAACAGGATCCCCTCCCCCCATGGACTTTAATGGGATTCGCTGCTAGGTTCAGGTGTTGCTGATTTTTTTTTTATCTCTTAACTCTGAATTGTACCCAGACAAATTCACCCATCCCTAGTTAAAAAGAGTCAAGAGTTGCATCTACAGAGTAAAAAAATTATTAAAAAATGCTAAGTATTAGTTTGCAAAATTTCATATGGACCTGGTTAAAACATACTGGGGGGAATTTATCAAAAGTGGAGCAGCTAAAATCTGGAGCAGTTGTGCATGAGAACCAATCAGATTCTCTCTTCAGTTTGTTCAGTTAAGATTTGAAAATGAAAGAGAGAAGCTGATTGGTTGCCATGCACAACTGCTCCAGATTTTAGCTGCTCCACTTTTGATAAATTCCCCTCACTGTATATATGTAAATATTTAAAAAAATTCATTTTCTTGATTCCTGAATCTTAATTACTGTATAATAAAGAAAGAATTATGTATAAAATAACTTCACATTTTCTTTAGGAATCAGTGCTCTTTTTATTGAATAGCTTCACACTGTACACAAACATGGTGGTAGATTTACAAAAGCAGAGCTTTTCCACTTACATCAATTCATCTGCATTCACCTTATCCGTCATCTGCTAAGGAAATGTATTTCTTCACATGCCTATGAACACAATGAAGTTCCAAGAAATTGGTCCCTTTAGAAAATCACCTCAATTGTGTTCAGTCTCCATCTGGCTCACCTGCATAAATGTGCTGCTTATCAAACATAGAGGTTGATTTATTAAAGGTAATTAGGCTGTTCCCTTCGTTTTGTGAATGTAGTGAAAATTTACTTTGCAAAGAATAGCCAATAATGCACAGGGAAAATAAAAAAAAAACAACATATTTTTGCCTGCGCATGATTGGATGATGGAAGTCAGCAGCACTTCACGTCATTTACTAAGCTAAGAGGAAACTTCCTGCACAGTACACATTCCCTTGCAAAGTGAACAGACTATTTGCCTTTAGTATATCAACCCCATGGTATCACCTCTGAAACATGAGTAGAGAGAGAACCAGTTTGCATGAGTCACTTAGAGTGGATAATGCTGGCTTGCTACGAACATGTTTGGCTAAATTGGTTGATCTGTGCATGTAGCAGAGCATTTTATTCAAGTAAATTCATAATGTGGTCCAAAGGATCACTTACTTGTTCACTCTCCTGAGCACAGTGAGACATCCTCAAGCAGGAAGTGCATGCTCCTGGGTTACTTCTAGTCATCCAGTGGGATCCAATAGGGATCCCCTTTTTACAGTTGAGGTGCTTTTCTAGTAATGAAGTATTGTATTCTCTTCTTCAGGCAGTAATGTTATTCAAGAGTATCCTGTTGATGGGAGAACTCTTTCCTAGCAGGCCCATGATAACAGCTTCTGCTAGGGAGCACTATCTAGGTTCTGCTTCTCATTTGTTTGCCATACTGAGGCAATAGTAAGGTGATAAATTGACGCTGATTTATAAAGGAGTTAGGATTGTTCACAAAAATGTTTTTTTTCAAGGATTTATTTCAATTATCCAATCATGTGTAGATAAGTAAATAGGTGTTAGCTTTTTATATAACTGGACAATTGAAGTGAATCGTCACACAATTTATTGTGTGAACATTCTAAAACTCCTTTAGTAAATCAACCTCAATATATCATCTTACAATTGCCTGAGTGTTGCAAACAAATGAGAAGCAATAGGAAGTAGAGCACATTACATGTGTTTGCGCGCTGCAGTGCTATTCATTTTGAATGACACCGCCATGTGCTATAAGACAACCTACCTACCGTGCAGCACACCACAATGCACTACTGCATTGGGGTGCTTTGGCATCCCATTCAAAAAACTATGCACAGTGGAGATGTAAAACTAGCCTTAAAGTTTATTTGCTGCTTGTTAAGAATATGTCACTATTTGAATATCCATAGCTTGGCCACAGTTCCACTTTGAGAAGCCCACAATGAGTACATCAATCACGTTTTAACATTGCAGAAAATGTATTGTCTGTACATACCCTAAGAGGTTTATTTACTAGGACAAAGAAAAATGTGAATATTGAAGTAATCAACATGGACCAAGTGTTATTTTGTTGACAGTACATTAAAACATTAATGAAGGTCATTCTTTTATGCTATTTGGTACAGTAACATCCAGTGTGAAGTAATTTATGAAGTGTAATATATGTATTTATTTATATAACATATAATGTATGTAATACAATATTAAGAGTTCCCAACTTCACTCTATAAAATAAAAATTTAGCGGAGGCAATAGACACATATCTGTCATTGCAATGAGCACATTAAAAGGTCAGTCTACCCAACCTGATATTTCAGTCTATGGTAGATGCTGAATAGAGTTTACATTATATTATGAAGAGTGAACAGGGGTAGCTGGAACACACAAAAGTGAGTGGGAATATCCAAAAATTCTAGGGGGACAAATCTCCATAATTATCTCACAGGGATCTTATTGTAGGAATATCCCAGCCATTTACCAAGCATGGGGCTGACACAGCCCGCCAGGCTTCATATGTACCTACATTATAGTTTTTGGTTGGACTGTCCCTTTAATGTAACAAAAAAAAAAGTCAGTATCAACAAGTCTTGTTTTAGAAGGTAAAGCAGAAATGTTTAACCAAAGAAGTACGTTTTATAAAAGTATTGTAAGCAGAAACACAGAAATAGCAGCAGCAGAAGTAGCAATCTGGAGGACTAAGTCTGGGCCCAACAAGAATGCTTGTCTCCCCCTTCTCATTGTACAGAGGGAAACCACTCTCAGATGTGCTTTTTGGTATGATGAATTAGCATATACAGTATCATAGTTGTTAAAGCAGTGCTATCACTAAAATCTCATATATGCTTTAAAAAGACTGTCAGACAAAAATCATATTGTCAGGCCCCTGGAAGAGAAGAACCATTATACTCACCCCTCCGGCATCCGACACTTCCCGGAGTGTCGGATGCCTATGTCCACCGGCAACTTTGATCCCTACATCATAGGACTTAGCAAAAATGTAGGTTTCACAGGAAGGTGCCATGGTGCATGGCAGATGACACAGATATTTCACACTCAGACTTGTTGAATCCCAGAGAATAAGGGATTGATTGAAGGGAATAGTTCAATTTTGTTAGAGATCTGATTGAGTCTCTTTAATGTGTTAATTTGTTCAGGCACTTCCTTTCTGGAAAGGGGAATGGGGTTATGTGTGATATTGCGCGACTTGTCGCACAACTTTTTCCTATTGGGCTGTATGCAATCAGGAGCAAAATCGCTCGAAATCCGCAGAAAAAAGGGTCATGTTGGAGCGACAAGCTAAAGCGACTAGCTACAAGCGATATTGAGCAGCGAGATGTGAACAGCTCCAGGGAAATGGATTGGAGGAGCTACATAGAGCGATATCGCGTGGAAATATGAGCGATATCGCTGCAAAAATCGCGTGATAAATCGCTCAGTGTGAATGGGGTCTAAAAGGGAGCCAGGCCAGATCAAAGATTTACAGCTGGCACTGGAGCAAGGGCAAACAGACAGACAGCTGCCATGAGATTTAAAGCAGGATTTTTTTATGGAAAAAAATAATGGCAGTTTATGATGCACAGAGGGGCATTTATCAAAGCTGGAACAGACAGAGTCTGGAGCAGTTGCCCATGGTAACCATCAGCTGTTGTGTTTCACTTTCATAACTTACCTGAACAAACTGAAGAGATAAACTGATTGCTCCAGATTTTGTCTTCTCCAGTTTTATAAATTTCCCCCAAAGTGTTTAGCAATAAAACAAAAACAAACTGTCATCCTGTTAGGGTTTACGTCTGCTTAGATAGCATGACGCCTATATTCACATTTTGCTCTGGGTCTCAGAGGAATTTAACATATGTACATATGTCCCTGTTTATAGCTCTATATTAGGACATTTTCAAAAATGTGCAATGTAAATGCATCACTGGTTCACTCACATTCCCCGAAAAGCACTTCCATAAAAAAACTGGGGCTTGCTCCAAAAGAGAACAATTGCATTGTATATTTACATGTTTTCTGATTACTACATTATTTCTGTACAGTATCATCAAATTGTAAAATTCAGTTCTGAAATATATATAAACATATCTTCAGATTTACAGTGACCCTCACACATACAAAAAAAAAAAAATGTGTTTGTCATACACTGCTGTTTCCATTGAACATATGTGACATTGAACGCCAGGAATGAATCACAAAGATGACAGCCCAAGATACACTTAGGAATGATTCATGTTGTATTCTTCCTAGAAATTAAGTTTCCAGTGAACTGGCAATTTAACTCTTACCGTGTTTTATTTCAGAACCTTTCAAGATAGTAAAAAACAAAAGCATTCAAAGGCATGTTTTGGGTTACAGCAATATATACTCCTGGCTTCACTTCACTAGTAATAAAAATAGAAGCAGTTCTCAGAAAACTCAACAGGAAATGAAAACTTACTGTGCATGGAAATAAAGAAAAGAAGTAACACAATCATTTGTTATAGCTCTTGATATTGTTTCCCTGAATAAATACAACCTGAAAACATTGATCTACTTAAAGGTAATACATTGGATGAAAACACATTTTTATGTTTTTTTCCTTTCTGGGTGTGTTTTACTTGGTATTTTATAAGCAGGTATGCAGTGTAACAGGAACTAAGATTTTTTTTCACTGAGGTTGTAATAAAGTTTTATATCAAAGGAACGGTTGAGGAAGCAAAACTCCACATGCTTTGCAAGCACTGATTAAAAAAAGCCATGAATAGTTAAACTGTACACAGCAGAGCTGCAAAAACAAAAAGAGTAGCACTGGGATTTAATTTATACTTCTGTGACCCAGTTATTAAAAACTGAGCTCCAGACAGTAAATAGACAGCTGAAAAACACGAATGCGAACTATTTACTTGCCAGAGTAGTTCATTTATGTGTATTTCAATTCTGTTTAACCAGTCTTGTGATCTAGACAGCAAAGGTAGGCCAGTAATCTCACTTTACCATAACTTGTTTAAAAACACCTACAATTTCCCAATTAAACAATGAAGAAGTAGCTGCACACTTAAAAGGTCTTCGCTGTGGTGCCCCCCCCCTGTAAGAACGATTTCTGGAATGACTAACTGACCGTCCTTGTCCCTTTGTACAGGCATTTAATATAGCAACACTGTATGGTAGTTATACTGTGTTAAAAATACATTTGCAACTTTTTTGTTTTCTATAGAACTCAAAAGGGTTAGATCTTGTGTTAGGTTTTATTGTTATCTGTCCGTTATTAGGATACTTTCTCAACATTCCTCACTTTTTGTTCCCTTGGCACCTGGTCAAGATATTAGGCTAATGGGTGCCATCAGAGCAGGAACAGACCAGAACAGAAAGAAAAAGCCAATAGTAAAAACCTGACACAGAATCTATCCTTTGTCCACTATACTAAAAACGTTGATTATTTTTTTGCTGCCTCTCTCTTTATTGACTCTCCATCACTTCCTGTCACTGTCACACCAGGATAGGAAGTAAGAAGTAAGCTCCCCAACTGGACATGTAGATGTAACCCTTATACAATCTGTCCAAAGATAAAAATAGGATTTTTATCTTACCTATAAGATCCTTTTCATGATTAAGGATAGTAGGGTTACGCTGCCCCCTTCAGGAGATTAGACACTGGCAAAGCTGTTAGGACAGCCCTGTTAACCCTTCCTAGCAAGAACTCAATTTCTAAACAATCAATAATAGGAGTGGGTCACAAGAAAAACAGGAAAGGGACCTGGGACCTGTAATGTACACAGGTAAAAATAATCCTTTTTTCTTTATTGCACATTACAGGACACAGGATGGTATTCAGGAATGTGCAAATAAGTGGTGGGCAACACAGTAAATTAAAACACCAACATGACCACATTACAACAGGTTAACAGAAGGGGCTATAAAAAGCTTACAGAGCTGAATGAAGAACCTTTTGAATGAAGCTGGCATCAGATGAGGCCTGAACATCCACCTAGTAAAACTTAAACATGAGGAACTTAAAATAGAGGACCAGGTAGCTAAAGAGACATATGCCTGATTCTGGAGAGCCCAAAGGCACTAACAGATCTAGTAGAGTGTGCTTTGACAAGAAAATAAATGTTTAGTAATAACAATCTACAAACTCATACTTATAGATAATTGCAGGCTTTGTGTTCTTTGCATAACTTATTTCTCTTTTCCTCCCCATTCTTCTGACAGTGGCCATGTTAACTAAGGGCAGGTTACTAGATCTCCCTTTACTTCCTGGAACTCTGGCACATGTGACTAGGACATGTGACCATGCACATAATCTCAGTGTAGGAAAATGCCTTTCCCTGTGATCTCATAAGTTTACAGATGAGATTTGCCAGCAATGCTCTGCTGATGTAACCTTCCCAGGATGCAACGCTTGGGCACATACATCATTGGTGCCAGAAGTGGACCAGGAGGTAGATGAACTCTATTTGTAACTAAATAAAAAACAAGTTTGTTTTACTAATGAATGTAATGTTTTTAAATCAGCATGCAGGTCTGCATGCTGATGTGATTTTTAGTGAATGATGATTTATCTTATCTACCTACTGGAGATAGTGGATTGACATGTGGTTAGAACCCTGCGTGTCCACTGCTATCTGCACATGAACCTTCTCAGTTTGTGGTTGCATTGGAAGTCATGAAGTCCACATCCAGCATCCCCCAACTAAGACAAAGGTTTCGAAACATCGCCGGGTGAAGAGACCACTCTCTGGAGTTCAGACATTGATCACTGAGGAAGTCCAGAATATGGAATGTGAATAGGGCTGGTACATGAAATATTACCCAAGTCAGAATCTGATCTGCCTCCACAGGACTGAGGATCAGGTGAGTGTATCTTCTTTATTCTGGCCCCTAGAGAAAAATGAGAAGTTAACCCTTGCAGTGCATGGGGTAGCCCCACTGCCAGGATTATATTTTACAATTCCTGGAGTTCTTCTTTAACCACCTCCCGTCCGCCGAACGTTGAAAGACGGCCGGACGGAAGTCTCCTGGATTCGGGTGGGTGTCTTTAGACTCGCGCAAGCAGGACACCGGCTGGATTTTAAATGGCCGTTTACACACAAGCGGTCCGGCGTCTGTAAAGACGCCCGATCGCTTGTATGATGCAAGTGAGGGTGTGCCCCCTTCCTTACCTCTCGTCGCCGTCGCTGTCCCTTCCGCCGCCGTCCCCGCGATCCCGGGCGTCCATCCATCCCGGGCTCTGTGCACTGAGAACGGAGGGAGATCAGTACGTGATCTCCAAAAAATTGTATAAAATTAATTTCAGTACAGCGTTGCATGACGGAATAAACATCAGACAAAGTACCACAGCGCTGAATACTGAAAAATGGCCTGGACAGGAAGGCGGTGTAAACGCCGTGGTCAGCAAGGGGTTAAAGTATATGTCAGAATTTCAGTGGGGAATTGTACTGTCCCTGTAACGATAAAATTATTTAAACTAAAGTAACTACGTTTTAGCAATCTTCAATTACAGCTGTAGAATCAAAATCTGCTTTTATTGTATCACTCACAAAGTATAATTTCAAGTTGCTATTTTTCTTTTATTCTCTATTACCATATGGCCATTTTAATAAATCTTCAATCAGGGCATTTGCCTGAGCTTTCCAGGAAAGTGAGCTCGCTGGGAGGGCTGCTAGTAGTGGAGCCAGAATTGGATAGTTAACTAGCTCAAGAAAAGACAAGAGTTCAGTTTCAGTGATAATTTCAAAGCATTCTATTTTAGGTCCTTGAAAAATTATCATATCTCTTTGAGGAGAGATCAGAGACTTTCAAAGACATTTGGAAGATGTGGACAAAACGGGCATGGGAATATTAGAGCTCGCGGTCTGCCTGAAGTTAGTCAGGACGAGGATATGAAGCTGATTCTGCACACTGTCTTTACCAGCATTCTTGGCTGCTCCACCTTTGAGTCCATTAAATTAGATAGGGACCATAGAGCCCCCCTTTCCTGCAGACCAAGGTATATTTTTTGCAAAGTATATGATTATGCTCCGAAAGAGGAAATTATGCGGATAGCCAGAAACATGAGATCAATTGTTTTTTTATGGAGAGGAGCTACAACTATTTCTGGATTTATCCTGGTTTACCCTCTAGCAAAGACATATAATCCGAACACCTTATCACAGTCATGTGTAAACGTTCCATCCCGTTCTGCTAATGCTTCCCATTCAGCCTGAATGCTAAAAGAGATGACAAGTCGACCAGTCTCTGATTTTCAAAAAACCATTAGCAGTTCTGCAAGGAACTCAATATATATCCTCCAAATATCTCAGGCTGGGACCCTATTCTCATACTAAATGCCACAACCTGGCGCACAGCTTAATGCCTGAAGTGGCCTAAGAACATGAGCCCAAACTTGTGAAACAGATCTTCTCTTGAGCTTCTTGGACTTTATATCCATGTACTTGATTTGTTCAAATGCAATGGATGTGGATACCTAGCACACTAGACTTCATAGCCCTTGCCCTTGATTGGATGCCTGCTTACATTGTGACCCTATATACAGACCCCTAAAACTTCCGTTCTGTGGGAAAACAGGGACTACATATTTAAGCTCTCTATACTGACCTTACAATATACCTGTTTCACTATTTGTTTAACTAGGGCCTACAACTGCAACCCATCTCTGCTAATGCAAAGACTGCTACGGTGGACCACTACCTCTGCTACTATATAACTACCGATGGGCTTCTCCTCTCATGCACCCTTTGTACGACACCTGGTGCTTAAGACCTATGTCTGAGACCACTATTGCCCTCTTCCCATGACAGCGCAGCTGTTCAAGCTAATATGGAGGGGTTAACTATCACTTGCATTATTCATGTGGCCTTACCCTCTATCCACCTTGCATCCTTCCTATTATGACTCTTGATGGGGCTGTGACCCTTACTTATCTCCATGGATACAGTTCTGGAAAGAGTTTGTTCTGGAAATATTTTGCATATTCCTTGTTTGAATGTCTTTTTTGCCTACTTTATGTTTGCCTATGCCCAGTTATTGTTACATATTACTTTCAGGCAGGCTGCACATGTGTTTTCCCAGGCAGTCCCCATGACTCCCTTGTGGACAGTTACATTGCCCACCTCTCTTTTGGGCCTCAGACCCCTTGGGACACTGGCTCTCCGCCACTCTTTGTAATGTGCACAGTCTTAATGCCACAGATAACTTTATTACACATGTGCTGGAAATGCCACACCCTCTTGACTATACTTGCCTACTTCTGTGTGGTTACTTTAATCTTTTACCTTGACCATACTTACCTACTTCTATGTGGTGACTTTGATCTTTCAATCAATCCACAGATCAATCGTCTACCCTTGAAAAAATCCTCTTCTTCCAAAATCCCAACAGCCCTGTCATTTTAAACTACTCATCCAGAAGCATGACCTTTTTGATGTCTGGCGTGTGTTAAACCTAATGGAGAGACAATACAACTTCCAATCTTAACCTCATCACACACATATTAGGATTGATTACTTTTTTACTACTACTCTGTTAATATTCATTTTCTGAGACTCGTGAAACAGCATCAATAATGCCAATGACATGATCTAACCATGCACCTAAAAATACACTGGCATCTGAATGATTTCCTACTTACGTGTGGATCTACTAAACTTTGCCTGCAAAGGGCCTTAGACTCAAAGTTTGCAGAGAATACAATGGGGGTGATTTACTAACCTAAACACACGCACGCACCAGGTGCGTGTGATTTTTACACAGCAAAACGTATTTATCAACCAAAAAGTCTCTAAAAGCATATTTCCACTAATGCCACATATGGAAAAATCATGCACATGATGCATATATAATGCTGCTTCACAGTTTAGACAAAAATGGTTAGCTCATGCATTTACATGATTGCATTCATCAACGCAAGCAACACAATGTAGAGCTAATTTACACAACATAACCTTGCAATTCAGGGCAGGGCTTTGCACAACACACCTGCTGGGTGTGTACACACTACAAAGGTGTTTAGATTCCACCCATAGATCATGCTGGGAGGGAACACACTACAGAGGTGTATACATGTTCGTGGTGTGTTTATAAGGTTAGTAAATCAACCCCAATGTCTCACTCTTACATTGCAATACAATACATTACAATATTCCCCAAAGCAGGCAAAAAACCCCAAGATGCAGCCAGTTACTGCCCCCATAGAGCTACTTATTTCAGACCTCAAAATATTCAAGAAAATTCTCACCTTATGAAAAGTTGCTGTGGATTAAACTTGGATGGTGATATGTGCTTTTTCTCCACTACAAAAAAGTGGAACCAACGAGTGCAGGTTTCAGGCAATTCTTCTGGTAAAGGGATGAGGAGGGGGGTAAATTGAAATACTGCTTCAGGACTGGTAAAGCTCACTCAGCCTGCAGAAAACTTTCAGTCACTAAATTAAGGCAACCAACATATTTGTGAGCAAATCATCCTTTGCATAATGCAGATACTGTATGTGTAGATAATGCTCAAGATACAGTTAAAATTCTAATGTGTTAATGGTAGTAACGGAAAGAAAACAAGTTTCAGTTCACTGAAGTAAGACAAATTAGAAAAATATTCTTATTTGTTATGGGTTACTAAGCTTTACAGATCTCCCTTGATTTGGGCTACCTTATTGACTAAAGCTGGGTACACACAATTATATTTCAATCTGCGAGTCTGAAAGAAAAAAATATGACAGATTCCTCCATCCACGCTAACAGCATTGATGAATGAATCTCCCGTTGTATACACTGTATTCTGACAGTGGTGCTGGCTGATTGGTTGCAGGCACTGCTTGGCCAATGATTTTGCAGCATGTCCCTTTAGCAAAAGTCCATGTAATGATTAACTTCTGTCAAGGGGATAGAGCATCTCATGGATTGAGTTTCAGCCCTTTCGTGATGAAAATTCGCTCTATGAGTTCCCAGCTAAAGTCTCCCTAGTCTGGTTCCATTCAACAGATGGAAGGGGATGGGACATCCACTAAGGATAATATAACCTTGTAGGCAGGGAGAGTGATACTTTGAGAGTATCATGAATGCTTTTCTCAAGATGAGGGAGGGCAGTGGTTTTGGTGGGGCTACCCCCGCACTGCAAGGGTTAAGTGCTCGTTTTGTGTAGGGAGCTTAGTTCTGCGTTAAGCTGCTTTTTTAAAATAAATTAATTATTCAATTTTAAAACTATACATGTCTACAGAACCATACTGAATATGGAAGCATTTACTGTAAAAACTAGCAAATACATCAAGTATAGGTTTTTATATATTTGTTAGATTAAAATACAGATGTCATCCACAAAATCCACTAATTCATGTTTATCACAGTATCAGCAAATGACAGGTAAAGCCGTCTTGCTCTAAGTTACAGGCATTCTCTAAGTGTTGGCAGCACTTAAGACTGCATTAAAGTGAGCATTTTATTGAACCTAAGGAATTGTTATTACCTCTGACAGATTAATTCTTTCTCTGATTACACCTTTTTGAGCCCTGTTTTTCAGTCTTTCTTGCCAAAGATGAATTCTTGTTGTAAATGTGTTAGTTTGTTATCTAATGTCTCAGTGCTAGTTTGAGACTTTCAAAGTTATAATCACAGAATGTTCTGCAGTGCAGCCCCATCTTCTGGTTGTACTTAAGATACAACTCATGGCACAGGAAATGCTTGACTTTATTTGGTGAATGGTAGCAGAGTTGCTTTTCCTACGTCCCAGATGCAGGCTGATGAAGAAACACCATTGATGTCTAACTGCAGCTGTTAATGCACAATGAGTACTGTGTTCATGGAACACATTGCTGTGAAATAAGCTGAACCGGTTGGCAAAAAGTAAGCCTCTAAGTAGCATTAACATAAATAAGTTCACTTTGTTAATCAGCCATTGGAAAGTCTGGCGTAAATTCAGGTCAGGCAAATATTTCTAGTATGACCATTGATAATCCTGCACCTGCGTAATAGTCTTTTACAAATACAATGAAAGCATCACATTCTGGATCATTCTGGATCAAAGGGTGTATATGCATTTTCTGTGTCTTTGTCATGTTACTGCAGAGTAAACAGAATTTATTCGGTTCCTTATTGTAAGCAGGTGACCTTAATCAATAAAGAGTTCTTGTGTGTAAATTGTTAAAGCTAAATTTAGATTTTTGCAAATTCATAGCAGGTTGAGTTTTATGGAAGTGGAAACATTGTGTGTCTTTTTTTACCAAACAACTTCTTTCGCTTCATGCTAATACTTTTTTCAAAATTTACAGTGGCCATGGGGCAAACGTAGTGCAGTGTGAAATTGCAGCATCTGCAAGATCTCAGGAATAAATTATGCCATTGGTGGCAACCCCCAAAAAAACAACCAATCAGAAGACAACCTAAAGCAGAACTGTGGGCAAAAGTGTTCTTAACCCTTGCAGTGGAGATACCCCTGGACTGCATGGGTTAAATGCTTGTTTGTGTCTAGGTGCAAAAAAATTATACTCACCCGAACCGTGACCCAACTGCAAGGGTTAAGAACACATTTGCCCGGAGTTCTGCTTTAACTAGTCTGACTTCAGCACAGTGCATTCTAATAGGGTGGTATAAGTATAGTTCAGTTATTTTCTAACATTTACGAAAAATAACTGCCAAATGCTGCTGCCCATTATTTCTTTACTTGTTGTCTTCACTATATAGTTCACTCTTGCTGGACTTTTGTTGAAAATGGTTGAAATGTACAACATTAGGTCCACCTGAGGTCCCCCTGACGTGTTTCACTCACAAAGAGCTTATTCATAACTCCTCAGATTTGTTGTATTGTCTCCCTAAAATGACCAATGCATTATTCATAACTCCTCAGATTTGTTGTATTGTCTCCCTAAAATGACCACCTCTTGGCTGACAAATTTAAATGCCTGCTCACCTGCACATCTGTAGGTATGCATGATTATGCATGCATTAATGCATAGATCCACTGTGAGAATGTAAATGTTAGTTGCTCTTTAGAGCTCATGCGGGTAATCAGAAATCTGCAAAGTGGAATGCTATTAAATGGGAATGTCATAGATGAACAGTTGAATAGAAGGGCCAAGCTAGGATAGCATAGTGTGTGTTGTAGGAGCTGCTAAAATAGGTGCACACTCTTTTGTACATTTTAGAATTTTTGATAGTGAATCTCTACTCACCTACCACTAGATTTATGAATAGGTCAAATAGTGCTGGGCCACCCATAATGTTTTGCACACCTAGATTTGCCATGAGCACCATCACCAGTGCTGGCAATGACAGCAGTTTAAATTGCAGTGCCCTCTTCCTCTTAATTGAACCGTTTTCGTAAGGTAACCTTCATTACACTGCAGGGGCGTAACTGGAAATCCCAGGGCCCCATAGTAAAATTTTGTATGCCCCCCCAATCATGACGAAACACCACCCCCTCCAAGTTTTGGGTCGCGTGGATTTGTTTCGGCACCGAACCGCCGGCATAAACAATCCTATACATTTTTATGGGGACTGTTCATGCAATCTTGTGGCTCCACAGGATCCAAACCACCTGCCGCACAAAATGCTCCCTGCTCAGCACGTTTTCCATATAGATTTCAATAGAAACGCGCTGATCAGCACGTTTTTTAGCATTTCTAATTGCGTTTCAGCAATGAAACACGACCAAAAACGTTCAAAAATCGTGCGGAAACCACTGTGAAACGCTTCCGCCCTGGTGTGAATGGGGCCTAAATGAGGCCTAACCCTTTAGTTTAATACTAATGAAAGACAACAACCTGCGCTTATGGAAAGAAAAAGAAGAAAAACCGGATTAGCTAGAAGCTGCTAGAACTCAGGCGGTAAGCCACGGGGGTTAATCAATCAATAGTGCAGCGCTAAAAGCCTCACGGTATAGTAACCAAATTAGTGTGATATATACAACATCTATGTGAAACTGAATAAAGATCTTATGTTGCTCAACTCAATCTGTGAATATTTTGTATATCTAAATCATAGACATCTCTGTGAAAAAGTGCATGAATGGATATAATAAAAATAAGTGAATTGTGTGAACAGTGTACAATATCTCATTCAATAGATCTATATATACAGGCGAAAACGAACTATTGGCGTTCAAGTGACGAATTAGTAACCACAATCAAGTGAAAATGATAGTAACAGCCAATAACCAAAAAAAACAGTGCATGAATGGATACAAAAATGAGTGAATTGTGTACAATATCTCATTCAATAAATCTAAATATACAAGCGAAACCGAACTTTTGGCGTTCCAGTGACAAATTAGTGACCACAATCAAGTAGAATGTGATAGTAACATCCAAAAACCAAAAAATATTGTTCCAGTGACGGATAGTGATGACTCCAAAAAAATAAAAATGAAAAATAGTGTTTTACACAGAAATAGTTCATATAAAAAAATCTGGTATATGATAAACCCAATAAGTTAAAAAAAAGGGTTCAAAAAGAGGAAGAGACAACGAGTTCTGTAATCTTCAAAAATAAATTTAAATGTGTATCCAAACAGTGGCAATCCGATGATGTGATGAATAAACGAAAGAACCCCCTCTTGGGTATGTACTCACTGGACTCCAGATTAACACAGGCCTTATATAGCACCGAGATGGAGATAGCTGTTTGCACCTCAGCTGGCCACACCATTTTTGCAATTTTTCCCATTGATTTGATTTTCAACTGCTGCGTTGGTAGTGTTTGTAAAAGACCCCCCAAACCATATATTTTCTGAAAGCGCAGGCCCGTTAGAATAAAAAGATGGTGCTACTAAATTTGTACACCCTGCGATAATTGCGCAAATGTTTCTCAAATTAATATTAAACCGATAAAAATACACAATTCAATTGATAAAGCGCACTAAAATCAGTATCAGTGCACAAAAAAAAAAATTTCTGACTAAATCTAAAACATAAAACTGTATTGAGTTAATAAATAACAAATATTAGCAAATTTGAAATTGCACCTTTTTGCAAAAAGGTAAAAAAAATAAGGCAGGCTAAACTGTAAATAAGTGACTGGCGTTTGTGTTGTGATAAAATGATACAGGCATATATTTAATTGCAACACAAGGTATCACAACGCACGGCAATGCGCCACAAAGCTCTTGCGGCTTTCCTCTCTCAACTGTCACAGGAGTTCCAGCACAGTGCTGTGCTAGAACTCCTATCTTAGAAGTGACAGGTTCAATAAAGAGAACCTGTCACCTCTAAAAGCTATCACACAGGGGCTTGGGTGATAGCCATAAAGTTAAAAAAGTGATTAAAAAAATAAATAAATAAAATAATCAAATAAAGCTAATTTTTTTAACAAAGTAAAAAATAATAAGAAATAATAATTAAAATAAAAAGGTAATTAAAAAGTAAAAAATAATGAGAAAAAAAATAAAAAATGATAAGATAAAATTTTTTAAAAGTAATTAAAAGTAAAAAAAAGTAATAAAAAAGTAGAAAAAAAATAAAGAGTGGGGGGGAGGGTGCATTGAGGAACCTGGCCTTGGGGCAGCAGGGAGAGTAAATCCGGCCCTGCTTTGCCAAGTGTGGGAATTGCGGCACTTTATTGATGCTTCTATTCTTGTTATGGCTCCTGACACGTTCAGCAATGAAACAATGTTTTTTTCAATTCAGCAGTATAGTACAGTTGTTTCACCTCTGGTAACCTCTTCAATCCTAGAAATATGAACTATTACGATATAGTATATAAGTTTTTTTTACAAAACATTGTAACCACATTTTAACAGGAAGGGAGCCACATTTATAATATATACGCTATACTGTGTATGGGACATGTTTGTTTTACCGTCCAAAGGGTCTGTAATTGTTTTCAGGCATGCCTGTGATTCAGACTGTCAGGTAGCACACCCAGATCTTCAACTAAGGGTGCCCACACACCTTACGATAATCGTACGATAATCGCGGGAAATCCCGCGATTGTACGCTTATCGTAAGGTGTGTGGAAGCCGTGCGACCTCTACTACCGTAAGGTCGCATCACTTTTAACTCACGAACATGTTCGAAAACCCGCCGAGCATCGTACGATGTTCGGCGGGTGTGTAGCATGTTCGTAAGATAAAAGCGCACACTGCCCGTTCGGCATTGCGGTCATCGGAAGCCCGCCCCTCAGGGGGGCGCGGCTTGCGATCATCGCAAGTACGATCTGCCTGTCCAAGCCTCACATAGCACAATTTGGTCAAGAACACACTTAATTATGTTGATTGGATAATAAAGCAGCAGTAGCACACTAATGGGGTCGCTGAGCTCACTCTTTGCTTTCTCTTTGTCAGCTTGTTCCTTGTCAGCACATGTGCACTGCAGCAGGGTATGGCTGGTTGCTAACCTTGGTCTTCTCTGTTTTGGGTAAAAAAAACCCAGAAGAATGATTTAAAAAAATACAGTTACTTATAGTACATACATTTACAAATATTTTTTAAAAATTACTGAATATATGTACAGTATAACTGCAATAAATGTTGTGTTTTATATCTGTATGGATTTTGGGTTTAAGTACACACAGCATGTATGCTCATTAGGAAATATCATTTGGTGCCTCTTGCAATGGATAGAATGGTTGGTAATAGGTTTAGTAAAATGGAAACTGTATAGGGTCAGAGCTGCTGCAATCCCCTATCTTAATGGCTTGTTGAAAATCAATTGCTGGCATGTGAATTCCGGTTACGTCAACAGGGCAAATAAGGACAGGGCACAAAAACAAGGAATACAATAATCTGACTACATTTAGAAGTACAATGGAAAACAGAAACTCTTGTTTGCTTTAATGATCTACAGTTATTATCTCCCTAAAATTGTAAGATTAGTACAATAACAAGATAAATAGAAAGGCTGAATGTAAGTATCTGTACTTAGGGTACAAGGGTAGCAAATACACCCTCATAAAGGAGCTACCTGATTGGATGGAAGCACCTTGTAACTTACTCTGCTTTATGCTTTCTAGTTTGTAATACTGCCACGCAGTAAAAGTTCCATTCCAAATATCTTGAGCGTTTCAATATAATTGTATAACAATTCAACTTTATCAAAGCATATAAAAACAAATGATTAACTGGCTAATCATTTAAACTGACTGATCATCAAGTGACTTTATAAATTATTATTTTGGAGCCAATATAGTTCACACTTGCAGTGATGAATCATCTTATGTATTTTGAATCTTTTATGATTTTTACTGTATAATTTAATTGGATGTTTCAGTTCAAATTTGCTATTCAAATTGTTCATATTTAAAGACACACAGCACCCATTTGTTTGGCTAGTGTTGGGAAAAATAAATTTTTACTATTAAGAATATGTTCCCATTAGGCAGGTTTTACCCTACTTTCTGTCCCTGTGATAGCAGGACAAAAAAGGAGAGTGCTGGAAAGAGGTACACACACAGAGGGTCTAACCCTTCCCTTTACAGAAAATAAGGTGTTTTTTGCAGTCTGTGTCTAATTTCCTGACACAGTCCCTGACCCGCTTTGATATCATTCAGTTTATACAGGGGTCTCATGTTCAAAGCTGCTTCGCAGGCATCAAAGGTCGATAGTCTTCTGGGAAACAATCTGATGTCGGGGAAGGGGGGGCTCAATTTGTGCCTCCCCACCCCTAAATCTAAACACTGAATCTTTTGGTTCATTGGTTCAAACACTGAATCTTTTGGTTCATTCAGAAATCCAGTCCATAAATCAGCTTAAGATCATTGTATTATACCTGTATTATACACATCCAGCTGTCCTAGGTAGCAGTAGTTTGGAAACATGTTTTCCATTACCTCTGTCCAAGGAACGGTTATGGGAAGTCCAAGCCTACAACTAAATGCTCCATGTTCAAAGTATCATTCAGCATTCTCCTATTCATACATAGGCAGTTGTCAGCAATATTCAACATTTTGATCTCTCACTAAAAAAATTATAGGATATCTGCATTTTTATCTAAAAAGAGTAAACTACCATTTTACCTCCATACAGCAGAAAGCTCTGTTTAGTAGCTTGGATCTCCTTCCTCCCATTAGACACTGATACAGGGTACAGAGCTGAAGTCAGCATTTGGCCATACAGAATGATAGACAGTCGGCCCAGTCTTCATCTTTTTATTCTCTGTGGCCAAATCCTGTCTTCTGATCAGCATACGCAGGACTGCAGTAGGCGGAAGGAGCATTCACCTAGCTATGCGCTGGGTAGATATTTTATAGAAAAAAGTGCATAAGTGAAATTCATTTTAATATGTGCATTGTTTAGGCAATATAACACCCAAATTCTATACACCCTCCATGATACCCCTCTGTCAGAAAGAAAAACTCTTCAGATTACCTGGCCTCCAATTACAAGTAGGTCAGACAAGGCTCATGTGGTTCCAAGGGTTGCCTCCCAGATCACAGTCAGTAACTGACACTCACTTCTAAAAGTTATTTGTTTCCACTTTAATAAGGTCTTGTTAGCGATGCTCTTAACGCTCAATAAGCTCATTCAGAAAGAAAGAAGACGGTCATCCATAGCATAACCATTAATTTAAAAAAAAAACTTGAATAAAATCATTTAAATTTCAATAGCACTTTCTCCAACAACTCAGATAACACATAAATCCTGTAAATACTCCAAGACATGTCACTTGCGTGCAGAGTGTGAATCATGTCTGTGCACACAAGGACATCACTTATATCATGTACATGCATTGACAGCATGAGTTTCGTCCAATTTAACTTCCTCAGGAACTCTTTAAATGGGTATCAGATGGAGCTCTTTAAATGGGTATTTTCTAAATTTTCACTGAATTTGTTGTTTTGGTAGCATTGTATCACTGTATATATTTGGTTGTATGTTATTTAGTCTGCTTCAGATATAGCTGCTGTCGAGGAGGTTAGTGTTAGAAGAGCAAAACATTTTTCTTTTCTGTAAAAGTAATTCATATGTCCTTTCTTTTTTGGACAAGCAAGGTTTTCTTTTGGGGACATTTTCTTGCAAAAATATGTTTTAATTTTTCTATGCATTCCACTGACAAAAAATGTAACCAAACTAAAAAAAATGCACTCTTTAAAATCACTGTTCACTTTAAAAAAAATGATTATTAGGAGTATTGCAAGTCCATGATGGAAGAGGCAAACGTCCACTAAGCACTCCCCCTCCGATATTCAGAACGGCAAGCTAAGGAACTGCACATAGCCCCTCCAGTAATCCCCCTGACACCTGTGGGCTCCTGAGATCAGACAGGAGACATGGTTGGACCAACACAGTGGGGAGCTACTGGCATTGAAAACATTCCCTCCACAACCTGGCCAAGTAAACAGGTACACCCCTAGCGTAGGTATCTCAACACCCTCAGGCACCAGGGTACAGTATGGAGAGGAAGAGAATTAAAGAAACCTTCCACACCACCATCTCAGCTGCAGTAAGGCAATACATGAAGCCCACAGCCCATTCCGACAGCAGGAAGAGAAGATGGGGCCCACATTTCTCTATCCATGGATCGGCAGAAACCATTTCCTTCTAGTCGCATCTAACCTGTTAGAGGAACTTGACATACATCTTACAATGACACTAAAATCTGAAGTACCTTATTGAGAAGTGATCTATAACACAATATTGCTGGGCCGTGGTCTGGAGCAGCATGCAATAAGACATGCATCAGAAGCTCTGAACAATAATCCTGGACCTTATCTTGCATCAACTTTGTGGATAGAAAACTCCTTTCCAACATTCTAAACTCTCTCCTCACCCCACGGTAGTCCCCCTGTGCCCACATGTCACCGCATAAGAGAGCCCTGGAGTCTGTTTCCAAGTTGGATAAGTTAAAATGCCAAGACAAAGGTGGCAGCAATCCTGGGGGAAAGCCAGAAACCAATCATCCTGGGATCTGAGAATAGTTGCATACTGCAAACACAAAATTGCTATATACAGTATCATCTCCCTCTGCCAGAGCACGCTCAACACCAAGATTGAGGAGTTAAGTTGGATATCTAATTTCTCCACCAGGACTTTTAGAAACTTTGGAAGAGAGTTACGGAGGCGCAGATGAGACTTACGTCCTACAGGACCAACTTCCACTATGACAGTGGACCTTTGAGCAACATCAGGCACAATGCAAGTTGTCTTGTAACAGCAAGATGACTACAGAGAAGCAATCTTCAGTTCATGGGGTTCCTGGAGAAGGCAGAGGGGTCTAATGCTACCCAAACTGAAGCACTGTTAATCAACCACATTGCCAGAGATCTTGAGGGGCCTGCAAGACAGCACTCCTCTGACCTAGCATACTGTACCTCATGAAACAAACCTCTGCTAGAGACTCAACCCCCAGGCCAGCAACAACTCACCCTTAAACGACTATGGATATGGGTATGTTATGCTGACCACTTCCTTCTTCAGCGGCGTTGCCATCCTTATTCCAAAAGCTGTGCAGTTTGAGTTGACTAAGTTAAGGTTGGACAGCCAGGGAAGATACATATTCCTATATGCGCAAGACTTCTCCTAGCCACTTTTAGTTTTAGTATTCTATATTCCATCTCTTTTTAATATTTAAGTTACGTAGAAAGGTTTGACCTTTATGTCTGGCCCCAAAAACCCCCTCATGAGTCAGCAGGCATAGCAGGCTGGATGGACGGACAGGGCTGGGTCATTCACCAGAGTGTCCCAAAGAGGGTCTCAGTTAGTGACGGGCCGAACAGGCCCGAGTTCGGTTCGTTTAGAACATTTGAACGTCCGAAAAGTTCGAATTCGAACTCAATGCAAATCAATAGGGGTAGAACTTTCAAAAATGATTGTCCCCTTCAAGAGGGCTTATATGCAAGTTATTGACCCTGTGTAAAGAAATAAAAATAAAAACAGTGTGTGGGCTCCCCCCTAAAATTCCATACCAGACCCTTGATCCGAGCATAGGCCTGGCAGGGGCCCCCTCCCTCCCACACCAGGTCACATGCCCTCAGAAATAGGAGGGTGCTTTTCCAGGGTCACCCCTGGAAAAGCACCTTGTCCCCGTGCCGATGGGGACAAGGGCCTCTTCCCCACAACCCTGACCCGGTGGTTGTGGAGCTCTGCGGGCAAGGGGGATTATTTGCATCGGGGTACCCCTTTAATTAAGGGGACACCCAGATGCCGCCCCCCTTGTGAATGAAAGTCTTTTATTTAAAAAAAATTATCCAGGGTCAATCACTCGACGAAATAAAAAAATGAAACAATAAAAAATAAATCAAAATAATTAAAAAAATAAAAACCGCCGACCGCCGTCCCCTCCTCTCCCCCTAGACTCCCGCCGCATAATGGTATTTTGACAGCTGCCGGCAAAACATAAACAATTGGGCGGAGCTAGCAGTGACAGCTAGCTCTGCCCAATTGTGTAGTTTGACTTCATCTGACAGGTGAGCCATGATTGGGCAAAGTCATTATGACTTTGCCCAATCATGGCTCTAACAGAGTACTGAGCCCTGATTTGGGCAAAATCTTGCAATTAGAGCTTCACAAGGCGCATTGCCATGTGGGATGTTGCGCGGTCAAACAGACCGCAAACATCCCATAAAGTTTGTGCGTTTTGCAAATGCACGAACTAGCGATGTTCGACTCAAACATACAGCCCATCCCTAGTCACAGTGTCCTGCCCTGTGAGCCATGGAAACCTTGTGAGCCTCATGCGCCTTGTGGATCACCCAAGATAATCCTATGGGCAAAGTTAATATGCACTACTTGTGGTGGTCCTGCTATGTTACAAACAGATCTGCCTAATCAGTCCCCAACTAGAGCTTTATCAACCAACCATTATCATGCCAATGCCAACTCAGCAGGTCTTGGGTTGCTAAATTATTAGACTGTGTTAACAGTTTATCAGAATGAATAATCCAGCATGATTATTCTGTGGAACATGGTAGTTTTATGGAAGCGTAATAAAATTCCGTCGAGACCGGTGTAACCGGCCTGTTTTGCCGCATCTGCTGGCTGTCACTGACACAGCTCCGCAGCGGCTGTGAGGGGGAACGTTCTCCTTCACAGCTGCTGTTGAGCTATGTCAGTGACAGCCAGCACCCGAGACGCCATAGCGATCCAGGCGGCCCACACGGCATCAGAGTGATGCCCTGGCCGGGCTCCCCTGTGCCCGGGCCCCATAGCGGCCGGCTGGGTCGCCATGGTTGTAGGCCATGGAACTGAGAGGTGACCTCTGGTAATTTACAAGCCTGTGGACTAGGATATAGTTTTGCTTATGACACTGGACCCCAGAACTGTAAGGCAAGACTGCTACTTGTTTAGCTACCACTGTCCTTTAAGATCTCACAAATAACCTTAGTAAATAACGAGTTAATCTATATTGATAATTCCCATACAAACCAGCCATACTATCTTAGACTGCTCTGACGTTAACATAATTAATTCTTATAGTCCATTCAGAGGTAAGGTTTTTTTTCTACTTGAAATAATTGTCGGTGAAGTTACTTTCATATCAAATGAAAATGTGACCTAATAAGCAACTACAGTTTCTAGTTATTCTCAGTTTTATGATATTATGCTAATTCAAGAACAGATGAGGCACCTATGAATTTGAACAAGTTCATGTTTTAAAATGTTTACATGAGATAGTTTATTTCCTGCCAGCTTATTCAACAGTATCCTGATGCTAGTTAATGAGTTTAGTTTACAGTCCAGGATTCTCTGGCTTTTTTTAAACAAGCATGTACTCTGCAGCCAACAAAACGTTGGCGTGTTGTCTCCAGGAAGGAAATGAGACTTCAAGAATGTCAGATTAGGACTCAAGCCAGCTTGCTGCAGATAACATTTTTCTAAAGTAAAATCTATTATTTACAGTATTTCACCTGAGGACTTTGAGTTCTGATAAAGTCTGTGACTGGTATGCAGCAGAAAGAACAGGATCTGTTCATTTCTATCAGTCAACGCTCTTTTCCAGAAGATGACCTATTGAACATTTCCAGGAATAGTTTTGACAAGTCCATCAAATGCTTACTTGGAAATACTTTTAGAAAATGGCTGTAATCCAGAAAGGTTATGCTGAAAGCCTAGTCTCGATTGGAAGTTATATTTAACTGCTAAATACAGTGTATTCTAGTCGTGTTTTCAGCTACATTGGGCTTCTGCTTTCCAGTATAGGAATGTTCAATGAGATCTTCTAACACCGACACATTGTAGAATGAAGATGCTACACTGGAAATAAGAGAATTCTTCTAGATGATGATGAAATTAATTTTACCGTGCCCTTATCTTAAAGGGAAACTAGTGTATTTTTAGTGAGTACACATTTTAATTTATATTCATTTGTGAAATGATTAAGGGTAATGGGTGTATGCTCAATAAATCCAATAATGATCTTTGCTTTAGGATAACGAAACTCCCAGTGTGGATTGTGCAGCTGTGCTAAAAGGTATTGACCCTAAGGGTACGTTCACACCATATGCAGTGCGTTCTGGCCCGAACAAACTGCCTCGCATTGCGGCTTGCTCACTATTTCGTGGGGCTGGAGGGGGCGTGGCGGTACATTGAAGTGAATGGCATCGTAGCCCTCTGGCCGCAATGTGATCGCCCGCATGGCACTATTTTGACCGGACCGCAGGCACAATGGCCGTGCGATCATGTGCGGGCGATCGCATTGCGGCCGGAGGGCGTGGCTACGGTGCCTTTCACTTCAATGATCCGCCATGCCCCCTCCAGCCCCACAAAATAGTGAGATGGTCACAATGCGATGCAGTGCGTTCCAGCCGGAATCGGGCCGGAACGCACTGCATATGGTGTGAACGTACCCTTAGAGCAGTGGTTCTCAACCTGGGTGGTGGTCCTCACCCCACCTCAAGTCGACACTCGGCATCATATTTTTGAATGGCTGCTTGGTGTGAGAACTGACAGTGCTTCTCTAGGGGGAGGCTGAGGATCCTCTCACCTAGAAAAGTGGAAGGCATGTGGCGACCCACTGGACATGGGGTCGTGACCCACTTTTGGGTCACGACCCACCAGTTAAGAACCAAGGCCTTAGAGTATGTATCAGATGTATGCACTACGCATCAATCACCTATACCATTAAGTGTGCTGTGCTAAAAGATATTAACCCTTAGAGTATGTATCAGGTGTAGGCAATACCCATCTATCACCTATACCATCAAGTGAATATATGCAATGAATAACATGTTAATGAAATTATCTAAACAGTGTACAAAATAGTAGTCCGCAGATGAAAAAACAAAAAATAAATAATGTATAAATAAATATCCAATTCAAAAAAAGGGTGTCCATTCGAGTCCAAGTGACAAAACACTCTTCAAATCCTGTTTTCTAATCTCTCCCAATTACAATATTCTATCATGTGTAAATCGTGTAAAGATTTAACCGTTTTTTCAGGACGGTCAGAATAGCATGTGTCGTAATATCCTGCGATCTACCTCTTTCGTCTACTTCAATACTCCCATTCGTCAGCCGAAAGAGTCTGCAGCTCCCCAGTGTATTCCCAAAAAAATTAGAAGATCATCGTGTATTATAGTAAAAAGCGCTTTAAATTCAGTCACAAAATTCCTCAAGAAAAATTGTGTAAAATCACAAAGTTGGACTCCCGTCTGCCCCGACCTTGGAGAGTCTAAATCCGCCATATGATGAGCTCAGCGTGTGGCAGCGTGTCTTGACACGTTTCGTCATATGGCTTCCTCTGAACAGCGTCCACGTTGAGTTCATGATGTAACATTCATTTATAGAGCTCTTAAATATGAAATACCAATTTAGCCGCTAGGTGTCATTCTGTAGATGCATATATATATTCACCCTCCAACAGGTGTAAAATAAAACATAATATCAAAATAATCAATCCAAGGTGTCATCCTCTATATAAAGGTTGTGACAGGGCAGTTCCGTTTCACTTTGGTGATTGGTGTGTTTGGCACCCAGGACTCTCGGCCAGGGGGGCTGAGAGGGTCCAGAAAACATATGGTGTTACAGGGAAGGAGCTGGGTTTCCAGTTCTTTCTGTGTTTTCTGGAATATAACTAGCATCTGGGTCTCTGGAGATTTCAAAGAGTCTTGGGCGGGTTGAAATCTCCAGTCCTGGGGCCAGGTGCAGCCAATTGCCAGGCCAGACTGTCCAGGTGGCTGATAACAGCCCTATCAAGAGAGTGGACAGAGAGGAAGAGGCAGTCAGTGGTGCAGGCGTACATGCAGAGCGTGGGAGACTGTGTGTAGGTGATGCACGAGACTCTGAGCTGGAGTCTGGCTGGAGAGGCCAAGAGGGCCTGTGGCACACGCGGTGTCTGGGCGAGGCCAGG
Organism: Nanorana parkeri; assembly: GCF_000935625.1. Lineage (NCBI taxonomy): Eukaryota > Metazoa > Chordata > Amphibia > Anura > Dicroglossidae > Nanorana > Nanorana parkeri. Next base: position 1,115,317 of record NW_017306710.1, read on the forward strand.
AGGGTCTGTGGCACACGAGGGGTGTTTGGAAAGGTCGGGAGGACCATCGTCACACAGGGAGGTGTGAAGCTGCTGGGTGTCTGGCCATGAGGCGGCTGAGGCTCTAACCCTGAGGTGGGACATGCTAGCGGCGCTGAGCCAAATTTTGGCTGTTGCTGGAGATACACCCTGTTTATGTTTTTTGCTGAAAAGAAGCTATTTAAGTTGTACTGTTTGGAAGAAAATAACGTTTTATTTGCTGATACGGCTGGCTAAGGATCCTTAAATACCCTAAACCTTACAGGGTGTATAAATAAGCATATAGTTCCCTTGAATAGTACTCATTATTTAATAATGTATTTTAAAAATTTACACCTCCTAATTATTACTACAGAGTAAATGGGTGGATGCTATCTCCCAGCATATTGGGTTCAGCCCAATCATAAAAATGTTATGCCACTCTCTGACTTTTCTATCAACATGATGCATATCAACCCAGGGTTCACAGACCTAGGCAATGTTTTATAGCCATCAGCAAATACTATTTGGTAAACACTTTAGATGGCTTACCATGGATTGCAGAGGAACTGCATGGGCACTGTTTTTTAGTGATGGGTGAACGTGCTTGGGTTTGGTTAGCAGACACATTCCCCAAACGCACCCTAAAGCCCGCAATTTGCTTACTTTAAAAAGAACCCCACTGAAGTCAATGATAGTCCAGTGTTGAAAATCAATGCTGTCTATTTTCAAGGCTAATAAGCAAGGGATTTTAAAACAAAATGGCACAGGGAGCTGGGTACTGCCCCAGAGAACATGTACAAATGCATTTTTTCAAATACAATTTAGTGGGAAGTAGCTGTTATGATAAGGCTTAAAGTAAACATTAGAAATACAAAATTCCCTTAAATCACATGCTTGGGTGATGCACTAAATCTGCATGTGTACTAAATTACATATCTGTACTGGTTTGCTTTTTTTTTTAAAACACACACAGCATGGGCTTCCCCCCAAATCCCCCCTAAACCAGGCCTTTATCCATATTGAAAATCTAATATGAATTTGAAGAGTGATCCCAGGCAAAAAAAAAAAGCTTGGGACCCCCAAAAATCAGTACCAGACTCCTAACCTTAATGAGCATCTGGTATGTATTTTGAGTGGAACCCCACACAAAAAAAACAAGAAAAAGAAGCAATGTATGGTGCCTCCAAAATCCAAATTAGACCCCCACCCTGGCATGCAGCCTGGCCGGTGAGGAAGGGGGGTACAGCGACTGTGTAGTTCTCCTATCCTGAACAATACATGGCCACATTCCCTCAACATGGGATGGTACCTCGCCATGGGGCCAAAGGCCTCTTCCCCACATCCCTGGCCTGTGGTGCAGAAATGATCAGAATCTAGAAGCTCCTTTAAAATGATGAATATCAGGACCCTCCCCCTACATGGGTACATAGTATCCCTATGATACACATTGACAAAAAATGGTTACAATGTAATACACTTTGATGGAGAGAGTGAGTGACACAGAACACATGGAGATCAAGAGTAATTTTCTGGACTCTTGGCGGCGGAGACTTTGCACTTGGCAACATGCTGTTATTCATTAGAAATGTATCTATAGAACCATTTTATATGCAGAGCTTGTATACATTATACGTTACCCACGCAGTTTGGATGAAATCTGTAAAACACGTCACTACAGGTGGGGTGAGGACTATATTATTATTTTTTATTTCGGGATTCGGGTCCAAAAGTCAATTTGTTTTTAGACTATTCCGAAATTTTCGTTAATTTTGGATGCGTTAGTTAATTATGGACGAATTTTCGTTGCAGCAAAGTGACATTAGAAAAAAAAAGTGACATTTTTCTTTTTAACTTTTGACAGTACACAGAAACAATAATAGAAAAAAAGCGTGGAGTCCCCCCCCCCCAATTCATATCAGTCCCTTTAGGTCTGGCAGGATTTATAGGGGGACCCAAACCCCAAAAGGTTCACCTTAAAATACCTTAACAGACCCTTGTTCCGAACAGCAGCCTGGCAGAGCAGGAAAGGGGGGGATGAGCGTGCGCCCCCCTCCTGCACCATACCAGGTCACATTCCCTCGACATGGGGAGGGTGCTTTGCCAGCGGGGGACCACCATGTTGATGAGGACAAGGGCCTCTTCTCCACAGCCCTGGCCCGGTGGCTGTGGGGCTCCGCAAGCAGGGGGGCTTATCTGAATCTGGGTGCCCCCCTTTCATAAATGTCTAATGTTACTTTGCTGCAACGAAAATTTGGTTGTTATTATTTAATGCATTATAAATTAACTAAAATTGTGGACTCACACTTTTGTTTTTATTTTAAGGTTTAACGACCTAAATTAATTTAGAATGGCATTCGGGTGGAAAAAATGTGATGCATCCAAAATTTTCATTATCGGAAAATGTGTATTTTTTCATTCCGACTGTCTGAATTTACCAAAATTTGTCTGAATTCCAATTCAGAATGAAACAAATCGCACATGTCTAGTTTTGAAACTTGATGTTGTTATTGACGCTACCACAGGTCTAACAATTCTTCTCTTTTTACTGTTAACACATGAATAGAATATACTGGGAGTAGGCATAGCTGTATATAATGTAATATATGCAATGTAATATTTACGCTATGTATGGTCTTGTACAGCTCGACAGATGATGCATCTTCAATACATTGTTTTTAGACAAATATATCAATATGGTTTTAATTGCTTTTAATGAAAAGGTTGATTTTATATACGTTATAGACAGATTTAATTTTGTGTATATTCACTTTTGACACCTAAAAAGTCCCACCTGCAGAGCATTGTTCTATAAACGCAACAGGATGTTCATAGTCATTAATAGCGCAAATAGTTATCTAAAATTTACTGAAACAGTTAGGGACTTTTTTAGCTGTAAAAGTTGGCATACATCCTAAAAGTGTAGAATAAAAGGTTATCTACAAAATACTGTCTATAAAAAAAATATAAATGAGGAATTTAAGTTTTAGAGTTGTCAGTTCTATATTTCCCAGGATATCTGTCACCATAAGAGTCCACCTTCAAATTGAAAAATAAAAACAAATGAACAAAATTAAAAAACAGTTTTATTACTGCATACATTACATCTAAACACCAAACTGTTTCACCTAACAATACCCAAAAGGACTAGGTTTAACCAAATAGAATAGAATAGAAATGTATGTTTTTTCAATGACTCAGTTTGAAAGTTTTAATAAAAGACACATGGCTGACAAGAGAAACACACTTAAAGGAGAACTATGGGGTCAGGGCTTTTCCCCATAGTTCTCCTTAGGGTAATGGGAGGACACAAACTAGCGTGCTCCCGTTACCCTAAGCTCAGTATACCGCGAGCTACATCAATGTCGAGATCCACCCAGCTGCGTGAGTGACAGCTGGCTCTGCCTATCTAGAGGCAGAGCCAGCTGTACCCGCCCCCTCCCCCGTCCGTTCCGCCAGTCAGCGCTGGCGGAGCGGGGAGGGGGGAATCCAGCCCCTCCCCTGTGACGGCAGAGAGCCGTGACAGGATCGAGAGGTAACCGAACGCCGGTATATGTTCGCTCACCTCCCGATCTACTGAGCCGACCTGTGACAGTCTCATTGTCACAGGTCGGCTAGAACTATGAGGTGAGTGAAAAGCACTCACCTCATAGTTCTCCTTTAAAGCAAAAGTGTGAAAAAAGAGCCCCCAGCAGCTTTTAGCCATAATGTGCTTGAATGCACAACATATTAGCACATTATGGCAGACTTACCTGTCAATACGGTGTCAGCGTTCTCCTCCCTCACCAGCACTTCCATTTTCATCCCAGTCTTCTTTTGGGTTTGGGGTCTTTTTCTGCTTGATTGGCCAAGGACAGATGAGGTAACTTCCATGCATGTGTACAGGAGTTACTTTGTCTCGGCAAGAATCCTACTGAGGCTGTGCACTGAGCTGCGTATGTGTGGCTCCGTTTACAGAAGTGTTGACAGGCTGGAAGGAGGATCTATGACAGAAGAGACTTACACAGTATTAAGGCTGCCTGTCAGCCCTAGTCTGTAATCACTAGATTAACCCATCCACGCCAAACACTGAATGGAGGAATCTGCACTGCTGTTCATTGTAGTGAGACAGCTGTGACACCTGTAACTGCCCATGGCACATGTGAATCTTAGGGGGTGATTTACTAACCTAAACACACACACACACCAGGTGTGTGTGATTTTCACACAGCAAAACGTATTTATCAACCAAAAAGTTTTCTAAAAGCATATTTCCACTAATGCCATATATGGAAAAATCATGCACATGATGCATATATAATGCTGCTTCACAGTTTAGACAAAAATGGTTAGCTCATGCATTTACATTCCTGCATTCATCAACGCAAGCAACATAACATAGAGCTAATTTAGACCACATTACCTAGCAATTCATTGCAGAGCTTTGCACAACACACCTGCTGGGTGTGTACACACTACAAAGGTGTTTCGATTCCTCCCATAGATCATGCTGGGAGGGAACACACTACAGAGGTGTATACACATTCGTGGTGTGTTTAAAAGGTTAGTAAATCAACCCCTTAGTCTTGATCAGCTGCTCACAGCATATGCAGGTTTCTGTATTTCCTTCTGTTAGAATAAAGCAACTTTCTGTTTTACTTCTGGGTGATTCTACTACCTGCAGTGCATGTAGTCAGGGCCGTCCTTAACGCGGGGCAAAGAGGGCACTTGCCCCAGGCCCAATCAAGGATGTGGGGCCCAAAGCATCTGCCCCTTGAGCCCGCAGAAAATTGCCGATCGGATCGCATAGTATAATACGTTATGGCAGCGGCCGCATACGGCAATGCCATAACGTATTGTCCTATGCGATCTGCACGATCGCATCCTAAAGCTCCTCCCCCGGCCCCCGCCCACATAGCGTGACATGTAAGTGTCACACGAGCTTCACTGGAGGACGTGAGTGAGGCTGTGCGTACGGGTGCCTCGCTCACGTCCAGGACATCCGGAAAGAAAGGCAACTGAGGCAGACTGGCATGAGGCGAGGACTGATTGAGGCAGGTGAGAGCTGGGAGAAAATAAAAAAGGAGAAAATAAAATATAGTCTTTTTTCATACTGATAAGTGAATGATAACTGGGCATTAAACAGGGTTTAGAAAAAAAGAAGGAAAGCTGGGGTTTTGTAGGCATCTAAATGACAACTTCCAGACCAATAGCTGAAGGAAGGGGGTAGGTTGTTTCCAAGATCAAGGTAATCAATATGTTACTCAGTTGTTGGACTAGTTTGACATATTCGGGGGAGTAAATCCATATATACTTCTGGCAGCTAAATGTCCTGTGCTCTCAATATTAAGGCATAGATTATAGATGACTAAAATCTGCAGTATAGTGATAAGATAAGATAAGGGAGTAGGTGGTCCTCTAAAGTAGGGCCTCTTAAAGTGCGGGCAACTGAATGTGGGGAGTCGCAACCAAAAAATCAGAATCCCCAGGGGATCGGCAAGGTGTCTATACATGGACACTGGTGTCCATAACTGGCACTTGCGGGGTCCGCCACCGCTGTGGTCTACAGGACACATGGCTAGGGTTGTAACTTGGTACGGTCCCAGCTCCCTCCCTATACAATTGGTAGTATTGGTACCTTCCTGTGTGCGTGTAGGGGGGCAGTGCTTGCCTTTAAGCAGGCTGATGAGCTGCAGAGCAAGGCGGGACTCGGTCGGGAGCGGAGGCTGCTGAAGTGGTAAGCAGATGTCTACTCTGGTGCTGGGTTAGCAGGGGTACACAACACAGAGGTTCTTCTAACCCTTCCCCATACTATCCAGAGCATAAAAAAATAAATCCCAAGAGTTTGGCTTTAAAAGTATTTTTTTAAATTGCAAACTGTGACTGTCCTTGCTCAGGTTGCCAGAACAGAATCATACTATGTGTCCAACCTAAGCTCTGCTCTTGCTTACAGTTTCCTGCAAAGTCTTTGAAACCTTGTGGAAAAAAAAACAACTTAATCTCATTAGTATGCAAATTTGCTTTAATAAATGGTAAGATTTTATATATATACCAAAAGAATTGTTTTAAATTAAATTTCTTTATGATTTATTAGCAGTAAATGTTTGATTTGTATACCTGTTTTATATACCTATATACTTGGGGGTCACGTAAAAATGTCCTCGTGCGAAAAGGGGTCACGAGTAGAAAACGTTTAAGAAGGCCTGCTCTAAAGTTTGCTGGCTGCTTGTTTTCTGCAGTGTTTACTTCCATATTGTGAACAGAGTTTTGATTTATCTCCAGGTATGTATGTTATTATGAACATACATAGAGCCGGGTGAATCACAAGGGACTCAACTCCTTTCCTGGCTGCTCCTAGATCTCTGTAATCAACAAGCAGTTAAGAACTGAATGGCCACTCCTAGGCTTCTCAGAAAACCCAGCATACTCTATATAGAAAACTATTAAGGAAATATATTGTGTTAAATATTTATTTGAAAAAAAAATACAGATTTTAGGGAACCGGTGTACACTTGCTGGTAATGATCAGATTATAAACTTGCACAAATATAATACCATTGAAAACAAAATCATGGTTCCCTTTGAGGCACTATCCTTGTAAATACAAGCACCACGCCTTCATGTCTGTTTATCAGATACTCCGTACTGCTCCTTTTTTCCTAGAAAGTTTAGTCAATCATTTGCTTGTGTGGTTCCACTTCACTGTTCATTATGCGTATACAGGACTGAAAGATATCATACCTTATCAAACGGTGCTATAATTACTTGAGTTAAAATACCGTGGCCACCACCCTGTTACTTAGTAAACACAACTTTGTTATCTATCCTCACAGCATAATAGCCTTCTCTCCGTCACTGCAGAAAAAGATTTTTTAAAAACGGTGACTAGCGGCAGGCTGATAATAGAGATGCAAAATTACTGCCAAGGTAAAACCGCTCAATTTTGCTCATTGGGCTACTTTAGTAAAATTTGCTTAAACATAACCAATCTGCTCTTCTTTTCTTTATTTGGAGAGTGTTTTACCCTGACTTAGGGTAGTGAAAGCAGAATTGAACAGCCAGTGGGGCTGGCAAGGGTTAAATGCTGGTTTCTGTCTAGGTGGAGACCATAGGTCACCATCTCCGATATCACGGATATGATCATATATTATCTTTTGCAACTCTCTTTTGGTTTTACCTACATAGTATGTATGTGATTGTTTTCGACCACATCTATAGATACTTTTGTTTGTACATTGATCTTTGATCTTTAAATCACAAAGCCTGAGCACTAGTGAGTCTTTTTGTGATTGTGCTCTTTTGAAAGTAATTGTAGAAAGTAAAAAGTAAAAAGTGACTCATAATGGGATAATTTTTTTTACTGATACCCTGACTGTATCTAGTAGCGATTGCTAGATATTGTCTGTAACACACATATCAGACACATTACGGCAAAACATTGGTATTTTTTTTTACTATGATTTTTAGATTGTAAGCTCTCACGGGCAGGGCCCTCCTTACCATCTTGTCTTGAATTGTATTGTGATTGTAATGTCTTGAATTGTATTGTGATTGTAATGTCTTCCTTATACTGTAAAGCGCTGTGCAAACTGTTGGCGCTATATAAATCCTGTATAATAATAATAATAATCCCACTAGATATGAGAACGCTGGGGGTTTCTTGCTGCTGGTATGCAGGTATGGGGGAGCTGGGTTGTCTTAGAAGCCAAATGCACTGTTCTGAATCTTCTAGAAAAATCCATCATTAGGTTATTTGAATCTTCCTATCTGACAGGGTATCTAACGCCCTTCCTTATCTCTCTCTTACAGGATTCCAACAGTCCAGACACTTTTCCTATTTTCCCTTTGTAAGGGATTGACGCCATACATGACAGGATAAAGATGTCCAAAATCATTAATGGTTGGTATAAAACTATGATTAAACTCTGTTCTATCTTTGTTGTTACACTTGTAAAAAGCATATTTAGTTATTATAAGACTTACATGATATTTTCTCTATATATGTTCTCTGTAAGATTATCTCATGACCTGGTTTGTTTATGTATTTCTAAGGAAGTGGACTTTGCTCCAAGAAATGCATTTGTAAAATACTCAAAATGTTCATGGTATAAGAACACTGTTGGGATTTTATTATTTAAAAAATAAAATATCAAAGTGATTTTATACTGCACAAACAGACACCAGGTACTATCATACTGATAAACCCCTTTATATTATACTCTTTCTGTAAAATATATTATAGTGAACAATCTAGCAAGAAATCAGATTGGATCTAAAAAAGGAATGTTACCAAGTAACATGATATGTTTTCAGACAAGGCAAGTTTTATTTTATTGTTTTGTATTGGAAATACAATTGATGTGATATACTTGCATTTGGATTTTGCTAAAGCATGTGATACTGCTCCTTATAATAGCCTAGTACACATTGATGCGAGCAGTAGGGGAGAGTGTTTGTACACGGATACAAACACTGAAAAAAGAAAATATATCGTGGTTGTGTACATATTATCTTTATTTATTATAGTCAGGATTAAAAACATAACAAATTGCAATAAATATGATAAGAATGCAGTATTGCATATTAATACTTTTCAAACAAACGGAGGAGTTTTAGGCTCCTTTTCCAGCTCTTGCTAACCATCTTTTGTAAAAAGCCCATTTACAGAGCTCAGTAACTCAGGCTGACGTTTACCCACACAAATGAATCAGAGCAGCGACTCATTCCCTCCCTCCATTTGCTCTGTCTAAGTTTTCAATCAAAGATAGCATGTCTGAAAGGAAGCATCTTCTCCCATTTTGTTTCTTTAAGAAAAACCATAGTGCTCTGGGAATCCAGTGTTAAGGGTCCAACCTTTATTTAATATTTATTTGTAAAACAAAGATTATATAGTAAAATATATAATACGGCAGTTTAAAATGAATGAAAGAAATATAATGAAATTGCATCAAAACCGTTATAGTTTCCCTGTAAAAAAATATAGAAGACAAAGGATATTTGTAAATGCAGCAGTTTGAAAAAGTTAGCAGTTCTGTGCCACATGGAAGGGTGTAGGGCCCAGTTTTTTTAATGTATTTGGTAATGATTTAGTGTATGACATAGACAGGAATACTACTACGCTTGCTGATAGCACAAAATGATGTCGAATTATTAAAAAATCAGAAGGATAGTGACATATTGCAAATTTCAACTTTGACAGTGAAGCAGCAAATTAAATGAATGAAATTAATTGTTAAAAATTGCTATACACTTAGGGGTCTATTCACAAAGCTGCCGAAGGATCTGGCCGTTGCTACAGCCGATCCTTCGACTAGCTTCGGCACCAGGACCCCTTCGGTTCAGGAGAACCAAGGGGGTGCTGTACGGGCTATTCACAAAAGCCCGTACAGCCCGCGAAAGCAGCCGAACCATTAGCCGAACCCAACGACCGAGACATCAGCCGAGCATTCCGGCGAACACACCCGATCTTAGACGAGCAACCCGGCGAACCTAACCGATCCCAGCCGAGTATTCCGGCGAACACACCCGATCACGGCCGAGCGGCTCAGTCGAGCGCTGAGCCGTGCTGAAAGACGAAGCTGGCCGAGCGGCCGGCCATTGGCCGGCCGACAGCCTGCTTCTGACAGCTGGACGGTCATTCACTCGGCTGCCCTCGGCAGCTTTGTGAATAGACCCCTTAGACTCCATTCACACATGAGCAGCTTTGCACAGAAATGCGCTAAACATAAAAAACAATGCATTCCAATATGAATTGTTGACACTAGGGCAGTATCTGCACGGTACAAAAATGTGCATCCCCAAAAAAGTCCTAGCAACATTTTCGGGGCGGATTCCGCTATGTGTGAATGCAGCCTTAGGCTGTGGGAGCCTGTTGGAAATATGAGAGCTGAAGAGAAGACATTTAATGCAGATGAAGAAGGAACATTTTACTATAACTTTAGGAAGGGGTACTTTTCAGCAATGGAAGTTAAGCTGTGATATGTTTTTTAACATGAGGTAATTACAACAAAATGTAAGATTTACTAAGGACTAAATCATTTTCATGAAACCAATTATATCCAAAGTCATCATGATGTACAGGCAGGAGGGCAGGGGTTGGTGACTGTGTACACAACTGGGGAGAAACCTCCAACACTGTCCCTAGGACCTGTATGTCAAATTGACAGACAATCCCTATATATTACATAGTTACACACTAACATAGTATTTGAGGTTGAATAAAGACACAGGTCCATCAAGTTCAACCTTATGGTAAGTTTGTGTGGTGTGCGTGCGTATTTGTATGTGAGTCCCTGTGTGGTCCTAGGTTTTAAGAGTACCTGTATCCAGGGGCGTCCCGAGGCTGGGTGACACAGGGAGCAGATATTATGGTACCTGCCGGCGGCCATCTCGGTGATGGACGCCGGCAGAGAGAGGAGGGGACAGTCACCCGGCGGGATAAGGTATGCCGCCGGGTCCCCTCCTTTCTCTCCTGATACTGTCAGGCGTTCAGTCCATGAGGGGGATGACACCAAAATGACTGTCGGTTATTTTGGTATCACCCCTCCAATGGCGTCACCCGGGTGCGGGCCGCACCCTCCGCACCCCCCTTATGACGCCACTGCCTGTAACCCTTGTACGTTACGGTCTCTGAAGAAGGTATGTAATTGATTTTTGATATTACACTGGCAGAGTAGCTCTCTCATTGTAATCTGTAGCCAATTTGATAGCCAAGATTTCTGCTTTGTTTGTCAGGAGCATGACAGAAAGTTCTACAGGTTGTAGCCTTTCAACCTAAATTAGCAATTATATGCAAATCAAAGTATTGTCCTTTGTTCTGCACATAATGCCAGCAATTGTATACCTTTTTATAAAATGTGTTCCTATTTAGCCCTTTATTAACTCTTAGTTAACACTAATATATTTGTATAAACTCTTTCCTTCCCTTCTTCCTTCAGCAAATGTTTGAACTATACACCAAACACCTTAGTCTCAGCACTGGTGGGATCTCAGGAATCTTCAAGCAGTGACAGCCTCTCCACACTCCCAGTGGCGGCTCCTCTAAGGTCAGGGAATCCCTCAGTACATGTAAAGATAATGTAAAGATACAAACAGGGCGCCCCTTTCATGTGTAAAACATTTTTTAACCCCTTCGTGACGGGAGACGTACAGTGTACGTCTTGTCACTTTGTGCCTATATGACTGGCCACGTTCACTGTACGTGACGAGTTATAGGGGTTAATAAGTAAAAAAATTGGATAAATAGATGTACTCACAAACGCACTACAGCGAATGCATGTGGGTTAACGATAACCTGCAAAAGCGTCACATTTGTAGGACCTTTCCTCACTGGCAAATTTTAAAAAGCAGCCGCCGGTCACATCCCTCTCGGCACCGGCCGCTGTGTACTTAGGCTGAGGCGTTTCCGGAGCACGCCCCCTTCTTCAGAACCATAGCTTGCACAGTGAATATGCTGGGTAAAGCTTGAGAGCAGGCCAATCGGGTTGCTGAGCACTGCCTACACTATTATACAAATTTCTACACATGAAAGGGGTGCTCTGTTTTTATCTTTACATGTACTGAGGAATTTTTTTGTTATGCTACTGAGTAATTTTTTTGTTTTTTTCCGGAACTGTTCAGTGCTATGTTAAAAATACAAAATGATGTAAAAGGTGTCAGTATAGTCACAGAGCTTTGTATCAGAAATACTATTTTAGTGTCTTTATAAACAGGACAAATCGCAGAATAAAGTTTGTAATTTTTGATAAGTTATGACCTAGCTTACTTCACAGTTGGAAGAACTGTGGTTATGATAAGAAAAATAAAAAAACCTGGCTGTTTCACCCTGCTTATTATTATTAACGCTTTCACTGACAGATGTTTTTGCATTTTTTTTCCCACACATGTTAAGCCTCAAAATGGTGTGTGTCTGCGAAACTGTAAAAACTTTAATACCTAAAATTAGCCAGGGCAATGCTTTAATTCTTCCTGTGCCAAGTTGTTTTTTTGCACGTGTTACAATCCACATTTTAAGCCTGAAAGTTACCTAAAACCCCAAGAGCTATATATTTCCTGAAAGCATGGACCCTGTAGAGTAAAATAGCGATAGTTCGAAATGTTTACATTGCATGATAATAGTGCAACTCTTTATCAAACCCAACATTTCAGTAAAAATTACACTTAAGTTACTTTTGGTGCACAAAAACACAATACAATACCCATTTTTTGGTAAAATATAAAAGATGAGGTTATGTCGAGTAAATAAATACCCAACATGCCAAGCTTAAAAATTGCATGCACCCGTGAAACGGCGACAACATACCCCAAATTGTCCGTAGGCAACACTTTAAAAGCCTATACAGGTCATCAGTTTAGAGTTAACCATTAATATTGTCCTAGAATTATTGCTTTCATTCTGGCACACGTGGCAATACCTAACATGTGTAGTGCAATTGTCGCTTTAAAATGTAGGCGCACCCGAGACGTGTCACTTATGCGCACGGGGTTGGAGGACGTTACTTTTTTTATTTTTTACATTTATTTTATTTTACTTTCCTTTTTTTAAACTTACTTTACTTTACTTTATTGCTAATACATACATTAGGGAGGCTTACAAGCCCCCTCTGTGAATGCACATTGGAGGTGACAGGTTCTCCTAAAGGTGATAGTAGGGGTTTATTAGACCCCTAGTGTCACCTTTCCACTGCAATTAATCTATTCAATTCTATTAATATATATTTTTTCTGACATCGGGAAAAAAAAAGCAAAAAAAAATACCATAGGAATGCATAGCTAGATTCCTATTGGCTATTTCCCTTTTTTAAAGGGAAATAGCCAATAGGAATCTAGCTATGCATTCCTATGGTGTTTTTTTTAATTTATTTTTTTATTCTGACGGCGTACAACACAATAAGGCTGCAACTGTTTAATAATCAATATTTGCTCTACAGCAGAGCCTGCAATCTACATATGAAAGTGGGTTGTAATTATTAATAATAATAAAAAAAATGTTTGAGTTTTACTTTGAAAAAAAATTGCTATTATTTTTATTATTATTTTAGAAAAAAAATACTGTTATTATTTTTATCATCTACCTATAAAATCTACATATAAAAATGGGTTGTATATAATAATTAAAAAAAGTTTGAGTTTTCTTTTGAAATAAAATTACTATTATTACTATTATTTTTTTTTTTCAAAAGAAAACTCAAACCTTTTTTTTATTTTTATTGTTAATAATTACAACCCATTTTTATATGTAGATTTTATACGTAGATAATAAAAATAATAGTAATTTTTTTTCAAAAATAACAATCAAAATAATAGTACATTTTTTCCAAATTAAAAAATAAGAAAACCGTTTACAATATAAATATTGTGATGGAGTGTGTTTAGAAATTAAAACATAAACCTTTTATTATTATCATTAGTATTAATAATAAAAGCTGGCACCCTCGGCTTGCGTTATATGGTTTGCCATTTTAGCTGTTACAGCAGTGGTTCTCAACCTGTGGGTCGCTGTGTGATTTCTGCTGTGCTAGGTGAGAGTCCTCCTCAGCCCTCTCCTAGCGCAGCAGTGTCAGTTCAGCGGCCGCGTCATCCCTAAATTTTACTGTTGGGGGTCACCACAACTTGGCAAATGTTACCAAGGGGTCCTGGCCCTAGAAAGGTTGAGAACCACTGCCCTAGACCAAAACGAGCAGCTAACCTTTGCAGTGTGGGGGTAGGCCCATTGCAAGGGTTAATTTTGTAACTGCTCGAAGTTCTTATTTAAAGTTTTCTCTGTGCAGGAGAGGAGTTCCGGTTACACAAGAGCTTAGAATGCATATACTCCCTAGTTTGCTCTATCAGAGTGGTCTTTTTTTTGCCAAGTTGGTAACACACAGGAACATACAGGGTAAATGTCAGCACATTTTAGCTGTTGCTTCACTTACAAGAGTTCAGCAAGTTGCAGTAAAACGGGAACTAAGCTCTTCATTATATCATTTAAAGTGTTAGATTCCTGTTCATTGTAGCACAGCTGCAGACGTCTCACACACCATCCATCCATGGGCCACGTGCGGAGGAGCCAAATCTACAAGATGCCCACATCTTTTACTGCCAGCACCTTGCTGTGTCTTCTCATCAGCTCTACAGCAACAGATCCTGTGCTCAGTGAGGGATCCTTCACATTCACTCATCCCATTCATAACATTGCTACTGGGAGGAAACATGTTCTAGTAGCCACAGAAAACAGCTTGTATCTCTTTAATCATATGCTCCATAATCTGACAGTGAGACATCCAGGATCAGACATTGGAAGTAAGAAAAACTGTGCCGGAAGAGAAGTGCCTCAGGTGTACTATAACAAAATTTTACTTGTATATAATGATACTGTGCTCAGTTGCTGGAATGAAGATTCAGGGGTTTGCAGGGAATACGATGTCAATAATCTCACCCTTCTTAAAGGATTTGGTGACAATATTGTGTCCTGCAACCCTGAGCACACTGCCGCAGGCTTCATTTCACAGAAAGACAACAATATTATCTTTGTGACTGCTGCGCCGACCTTAGAAAGGAAGACTACATCTACTGTGCAAACAAGGGCTATAGCAGTAAGAAAGAGGACCGATGATGTATTTACATTTATTCACGATAATAATGTTGTTTTACTCAAGACTTCTTCACCAGTCCTAAACTTTGTTGATGCATTTGAATTGGAGGGGAAGTTTACTTTTCCCTATTACCTATCTAATGGACTAGGGGCGAGATTAATAGTTCTGGAAGGAGATTTAGATGTTAGATTCAATTCTCAATATAATCTAACATGTGGGACGGAGCCTCAGAGAGGGGTGATTTTGTCTTCCTTTGTATTCGCCAGTTCTGGGAGTTTCTTCTGGGCTGGAATTTTCAGCACAAACCATACTCGTTCTCCAGACACGACAGCTCTTTGCATCTACAACATCACTTTCATTAAGGATATATCCAGAGGTTGTATCCATACGGACTTTCAAGTTAGTGATTATCCAGACTGTGTGAGTATTATCTGCACCATATTACATTTATTTTACATTTGTCCAAAAACTTGCTGAAAATGCATCTAAACCCAAAAGCAAAAATGTAATATATTGCGGTTTACTAATTCTTAGATATAGTAGCTGCATGTGCTTTGATTTTTCAGGCTTGTTTTCCTTTATAATCATTGATGTGCCTAGGAAGTCTGTTATTATTCATCTTCTTTTAACAGACCAAGCTGCCTAAAAAAGTAGATGGAGATGGAGGTTTCAGACAAATCATTTAACACTTAGGCCCCATTCACACTGAGCCATTTATCGCGCGATTTATGCAGCGATATCGCTCTATGTAGTTTCTTCAATCCATTTCAATGGAGCTGTTCACATCTCGCCGCTCAATATCGCTTGTAGCTCGTCGCTCCTACATGACCCTTTTTTCTGTGGATTTCGAGCGATTCTGCTCCTGATTGCATACAGCCCAATAGGAAAAAGTTGCGCGACAATATTGCACATATAAAATCGCGTGGAAAATTGCGCGATTTTCATGTCGCTCAGTGTGAATGGGGCCTTACAGGGGTGCTTACAATTGTCAGCTTTTTTTTCCATTTATGTAAAATCTTTGTACCAAAAGGTAAAAGGTCGTTACTGTGACTACTTAAAAAGTGTTATCTGGAGTTCAGCTTTAATTTGTTAACCCCTTAAGGATAAGGGCCTTTTTTAATTTTTTGTTCACGTGTTATAATCCACATATTAGGCCTGAAAATTACTTAAAACCCCCAAACATTACCGTATTTTTCGCTCCATAAGACGCACTTTTTTCTCCCCAAAAGGAGGGGGAAAAAGTGCCTGCGTCTTATGGAGCGAATCCCGACGCCCGAGACATGCAGTTTCGGGCACCGGGCGAGTAGTAGGAGCCACTGCTCATTTAATACGAGTGATCTAACGAGATCACTCGTATTAAAGCCGAGCAGCGGCGGCGCGATCGAGTTCAGCAGCAGGAGCCACTGCTCGTTTAATACGAGTGGTCTAATGAGATCACTTGTATTAAAACCGAGCAGCGGCGACGATCGAGATAACCATAGAGCAGACGAAGAATAGACGTTCTTCGCCTGCTCTGTGTCATCACTGAGACCGTGGCGCTGTAATCACAGCGCCACCTGTCTCAGCGGTCACTAACTGCAGCTTCTGTCACAGCTTCTGTCATAGAAGCTGTGACAGAAGCTACAGTCTCGAGTGCTCCATAAGGCGCGCCGGACCTCCCTGCGTCCCATGGTCCGGTGCGTCTTATGGACCGCAAAATACGGTATATATTTTTTGAAAGCCAGGACCCTGTAGAATAAAATGGTGGCAGTTGCAAATTTTTATGTTGCATGACATTAGCACAACTTATTATCAAACCCCAAAATTTAGTGAAAAATGCACTTAAGTTACATTTAGTGCCCCAAAGCACTAAATAAACAATTTTTTTTTTAAATCTAAAAGATGAGGTTACAATTAGTAAATAGATACCCAACATGCTCAAGTTAAAAATGTTGTGCCTGCGACAGAATTCAGTACCGCAAAAGGTCCATACACAACAATTTAAAAGCCCCTACAGGTCATCCGTTTAGAGAAACGTGTAAATATTCGCCTTAGAATTATTGCTCTCACTCCGGCGTGTGCGGCTATACCCAACATGTGTAGCGCAATTGTCGTTTTCGTACGTAGGCGCACCCGGCGCGTGTGTACATGATGTCGTGCGTGCTCGCGGGGGCCGTAAAAAAATGTATTTTTTATTTTTACATTTAATTTATATAATCTTATTTTTAAAACTTTTTAAACTTTATTTTAAGCCCCCCATGTGAGAGCCTAATGGCAGTGGCAGGTACTCTTTAAGGTGATGCGGGGGGGTCCAAAAGACCCTTAGTGTCACCTTTACACTCTAAATAAGCTATCAAAGTGCAGATCGGACTTCAATAGCTTACTGCTGGGCTTCTGGAGCCCAGCACTGACAGCTATAGGACCGGAAGTGATGCAATACGCGTCACTCTCGGTCCCATGGTACGGGGAGGGGATCGGCGCATGGATGTTCACTGCCTTCCTCCCCAGCTTCTCGCCGACACCCGGCAAGCCAGTCCCGGGCCCGTAGGAGGGGCAACGGAGCCCGGCAACGGTACAAGGCTGGGGGGGGTGCGGCCCGATTACCGGATCGTAGAAGCGATCTGGTGACAGCTGAGCTGCCAGAATCGCTCCTACTGTTAAGCCGGTCGCCGGCTCGACACAACGGAACAGACTATAGGCGGCTGTAAGCCGCCGCGAGTCTGTGTAAACCCTTCCGACTTCATGACGGAATTATCCCATCATAGGTCATGAATGGGTTAATCAAGTCCTTCTAAATCTACTAGTCCAGTGATTCTCAACCTGTGTAACCTCAAGGCCCACATTTGTCCTTGTCATTAAGTCGCAACCCAAGTCGCACTGCAATGGGATGCACGGCATTGCAGTACCGGGTGTTCGGGTGCAGGTGATCGGACTGTGGGCGGGAGGTGTGTTTGGGGTGTCATTCAAATTAATGGCAACACAACACACCTTCCACACCAGAACGTGTGGGACGATTTTTATTTTTTAAATTTGTTT
Organism: Nanorana parkeri; assembly: GCF_000935625.1. Classification (NCBI taxonomy): domain Eukaryota; kingdom Metazoa; phylum Chordata; class Amphibia; order Anura; family Dicroglossidae; genus Nanorana; species Nanorana parkeri. The sequence continues at coordinate 1,132,881 of NW_017306710.1, forward strand.
TAAGATCCACTCAGTCTTATGAGAACTGGAGTGGATCCTCAGTCTCCCTACCTTATGAGAACTGGAATGGATCCTCAGTCTCCCTACCTTATGAGAACTGGAATGGATCCTCAGTCTCCCTACCTTATGAGAACTGGAGTGGATCCTCAGTTTCCCTACCTTATGAGAACTGGAATGGATCCTCAGTCTCCCTACCTTATGAGAACTGGAGTGGATCCAATGTAGGCTGCTGTGCTGTGACGGAGCTCCATCCATATGCGCAGTGTTTGTACAGCTCCCTTGCGTGCCCTGTAGAGGCACATGTGGGAGCTGTAAGAAATGCACGTATACTTCCAGCCCACCCCACCCAAGCTGACACGCAGGGCTGGGTAGCATATTTTGAATGACTGCTCGGCGCGAGAACTGACGGTGCTGCCCTAAGGGGAGGCTGATGAGTCTCTCACCTAGAAAAGTGGAATGCATGTGGCCACCCACTAAACATGGGGTCGTCATCCCTGATCGGACGCCCGGGATCGCGGGGAGGTGGCAGCAGGGGCGGCAACCACGAGAAGAGGTAAGGAGACGCACAGAGACATGCATCATACAAGCGATCGGCGTCTTTACACACACCGGACCGCTTGTATGTAAATGGCCATCGCTGGCTGTTTTAAATTCTGGCGGTTTTCCGCTCGTGTGCGTCAGGGGCACGTGCAAGCGGGTGCGGGCACGAAGGACGTTTAAAGACACCCACCTGCATCCAGAAGACTCCCGTCCAGCCGTTTCTGAACGTTTGGTGGACGGGAGGTGGTTACATTTTTTTTTGGGGGGGGGGGGG
>NW_017306710.1:1134538-1155474 GCF_000935625.1 Nanorana parkeri
GGGGGGTTTAGATGCACTTTTAATATAGACTATAGTGAGGAACTAGTAAACATGACATTATTAACTGCTTTTGCAGCTGTATTAATATTTCCATCTAATTCAGTTTCTGACTAGCGAATTAGCAAATTAGCCTGGGTTTCAAAATCATTTTTGGCCATTTTCAAGGCAAATAAGGAATTTGCAAACAAAGGGCATGGGGAGCTGTGCACTGACATCAAACGAATATTTTCAATACAAATATACATATGATCAGAGAACACACACAACAAAAGATAATTTCTAAGATTCCTACTAAATGTAAAAGATAAAACTGTATTGCGTTAATAAATGACAAATATTTGTGAATTTTAAATTGCGCCTTTTTGCAAAATGGTAAAAAATGAAGGAATGCAAAACTGTATATAGGCAACTTATGCTAAAAGGTTAGCCTCAGACTTATGTGTTGTGCTATTGTCTGATCTGCAGTGCTGCTTGTGCACTGCCTTAGTGTGTGTTGCAATAAAATAAAGTAGGCATGCATTTAATCGCAATGCATTGTATTACAAAGCATGGCAATGTGTTGCACCACTTTCCCATGCACTGCCACACAGTTGAATTAATGTTATTTTAAAAATTAAAACAATGAAAAAAAATCAAACGCATACCGCATTATAGTGCACACTAGGGATGTTCAGATACCAGTGCCGATACTTGCCATTTTAATGGGGACTCCCAGGGTTGCAGCTGGGACCTGGCTCTGGCGCTCCACCACTGTCCTGAAATCATTAGTCTGTATTGTTTTAGAAAAACGGTCACATGACAATAAACAAAAATGTATCAGTACTTGTACTTGGAAAAATGGTATCGTTGCATCACTAATATATATTTATAAAAAAATAAATCATACATTAAAACAGGGATGGACAAGCTCTGTATGCTCCTTAAAAAATGACAGCTGCCTCCTAACTTTTGAGTTTTCCTCTAGTCTAGTCTTGGAGCTGGAAAAGTATCTGTACTTGTACCAAGTACGGTGCTTGGTATCTGAACATCCCTACTGCACACTGTTGCATGTGTTTGTTATGTGTGTGTGTGTGTTGGGGTGCTTTGTTTTTTTTAAACTTTTTTTTTTATGAATTCTCTATCATTATTTTTTTTCTTTTTGTACATTACCATCAGGGGGCTTTGGAGGCATACTGAGTAGGCATAGTATGTTTACTATCTCCCCATGTATGAATGGACAGGATGTGATATGTGCAGGGCTCATCCTACCCATTCATAGTGAATGTTTACTGTGTCCCCAGTCATGAATGAACAGGAAGTGATCTGTAGCACGAAGCCGACCGTTCTCCCTGCGAAATATATCACCTGGGCGGAGCCAGCCATAATGTCATGGCTGGCTCCGCCCAGTTGTTGTCCTTCAATGACAGCCCATGGTTCTCAAGGACACTGGGATGTCATTACATGTAAACAGTTGGACGGAGCTAGCAGTGATGTCACCGCTAGCTCCGCCCCATTGTTTATATTTTTGCGGCATCTGTCAGAATGCCATTCTGCTGCGGGAGTTCGTCGCGAGCAGACGGGTCAGTGGGCTTTGTTTTTTCTTCTTCTTTATTATTTCTATTTCTTTTTTTTCTTTTGTGTTTATTTTTATTTCGTCAAGTCGTTGTGGACAACGCTGGACGTCGTGATTGACCTTAGTATTACGTTGGTGGATCCATTTTTGTTTTTTAACCCCTTCATGACTGAGGCCCTTTTTTCAATTTTTGCACCCATGTTATATTCCACATTTTAGGCCTGAAAATGACGTAAAACCCCCCAACATTATATATTTTCTGAATGCCAAGACCCTATAGAATAAAATGGTGGTAGTTGAAAATTTTTATGTTGCGCAATATTAGCGCAACTCCTTATTAAACCCCAAAATTTAGTGATAAATTTAATTAAATGCCCCAAAACACAACAAATTACCCATATTTTAAATGAAATATAAAAGATGAGGTTACAACGAGTAAAACGATACCCAACATGCCCAGTTTACAGATTGCGTGCGACCGTGAAACGGCGAAAAACTGCAGTACCCCAAAAAGTCAATAAAAGACACTTTAAAAGCCCCCACAGGTCATCAATTTAGAAATACCCCAAAATACTGGCCCTAGGATTATTGCTCTCACTCCAGCGTGCGCGGCGATACCCAACATGTGTAGCGCGTTCGTCGTTTTCATGCGTAGGCGCACCCGACGCGTGTTTACGTGGCGACGCGCGTGCTCGCGGGGGCGGGGGACTTTTATATTTTTTTTTAATTATTATTAGATTTATTTTATTTCATTTTAATTTTAAAAACTGTTTTTTTTTTTTTTTTTACTTTACTTTGACTGCTATCACATGGGGGGGCTTGCAAGCCCCCCCATGTAATAGCAGATGGTGGTGACAGGTCCTCTTTAAGGTGATGCTGGGGGTCCAAAAGACCCTCAGTGTCACCTTTACACTGGAAATAAGCTATTGAAGTGCAGATCGCACTTCAATAGCTTATAGCTGGGCTGCAGGAGCCCAGAACTGACAGCCCAGGGACCGGAAGTGATGCAATCTGCATCGCTCCCGGTCCCATAGAACGGGGAGGGGATCGATGAACGGAAGTTCGTCGACCTCCTCCCCAGCTCCCCGCGGACACAAAGATCGCCGGTCCCGGGCCCGTAGGAGGGGCAACGGAGCCCGGGAAGCACGGCGGGGGTGTCCGGCGGGGGGGGCGGCCCCTTCTTCGGGACGCAGAAGCGATCTGGCGACAGGTAAGTCGCCAGGATCGCTTCTGTTGTAAAGCCGACAGTCGGCTCTACAAGTTTAAACAGAGTCCCGGCGGCAAAAGTCACCGGGAGTCTGTTTAAACAGCCCCGATGCTGGCGACGTACACTGTACGTCGTCAGTCACGAAGGGGTTAAATAAAAGACTTGTCAAAAACATGACTTTTGTGGGTTTTTTTCAATTAAAGGATTTTTTCGAAAGTGTGGCGTCTTTTTTAATATTTTACTTTAACCCTGTAGTGAATGGGTAGGGGTATAAGTACCCCTTACTCATTCACAAGGGGGAGGGGGCTCATCTGGGTGGCCCTTTATTAAATGTATACCCTGATTTGAATAAGCCCCCCTGCCCACACCCCCACAACCAACGCTCCAGGACTTGTGGGGAGGAGGCCCTTGTCCCCATCGGCACAGGGACAGGGTGCTTTTCTAGGGGCGACCCTGGAAAAGCACCCTCCCAGTGCCGAGGGCATGTGGCATGGAATTCTACCAGATCTAAAGGGCCTGGTATGATTTTTGTGGGGAACCCCACGCTTTTTTTTCTTTTCTTTTTTTTAAATGGAATCCCTCCTAACTTTCCTACCAAACCTTAAGGGTCTGGTATGGTTTGGAAGGGGGACCCCACATTGTTGTTTTTTTCTTTTCTTTCATTTTTTTATTATTTTCTTAACTTTTTAAAATTTTTTAAATATTTATTTAAATAGTTTTTTAAAAAAAAATTTCATTTGTTTACGTTTTTCTCTCTCAACCATTTGGCCTCTATGAGAATAGGGGCGAACGGCAGCAAGTGAGCTGCTGGAGCTGCGGCTCAGCCGATCCAGATGTTGGATCGGATGAGTCAAACTCTTACTGCACTGCAGAGCATGTTCGGCTGACCGAGTCGAAAAACGTCGTTCAGCACTGCTCTCTGTGCCCTCTGATCCCTTCTGTCTCTGCTCATGCAGGTGGGGGAGAGCAGTGGGGGTTAGAGGGGACATAGGAGGACATGCAGTGAAACAGATTGCCAAGGCCCCAGTGGGGAGGTTTAGAGGATTACATAGCACAATACAGCACAGTGAACATGGGGGGGTACATGCACTGAAAGGTAGCATAATATAGCACTGTTAACAATATATAGTATAGCAGAAACTGTTTTTCTCTGCAAATTGTGTGTAGCACTGTTTATAGTGACGCATATAGCACTATTCAGCACTGTATAGTATAGCAGCATCTATGTCTCCCTGCAAACACTCGGAGTAGGTAGGCAGACCTCACAAACACTGAAAAATGGCTGCTGGTAACCCTGACTTGTATAGGGAGGTGGCCGGCACATAAGAAAACCTATCGGACATTTGAAGCCACCTGAACACAGTTTAAAGGCCTGGAAATAAATGATTGGCAATTGGTTGCAATAGTGATAAAGGGTCACATTAGTTCACCATATTTCTAAACTGTGAACTACTTGACTTTAGGTCGAACTCATGTTAGACCCAAATCCATAGCTTGTCCTTATTTCTGACCTTTATTACCGTGTTTCCCCGAAAGTAAGACCTACCCCGAAAATAAGACCTAGCACTATCTTCGGGGATTTCTGTCATATAAGACCTACCCCGAAAATAAGACCTAGCACTATCTTCGGGGATTTCTGTCATATAAGACCTACCCCGAAAATAAGACCTAGCACTATCTTCGGGGATTTCTGTCATATAAGACCTACCCCGAAAATAAGACCTAGCACTATCTTCGGGGATTTCTGTCATATAAGACCTACCCCGAAAATAAGACCTAGCACTATCTTCGGGGATTTCTGTCATATAAGACCTACCCCGAAAATAAGACCTAGCACTATCTTCGGGGATTTCTGTCATATAAGACCTACCCCGAAAATAAGACCTAGTGTCTTATTTTGTGCAAAAAATAAAATAAGACACTGTCTTATTTTCGGGGAAACACGGTACCTACGTTTGTAGCTACATATCTGCATACATGTATAAATGTTGATTAGGTATCCCCTAGTTGTCTCAATTATCTCAATTTTTCATGGCCATATTTATCACCATTAATCTCTAAATTTGCTTACATATTTTCCAAACAGTCTATTTTTATTTTTAATGCATATGCTTTCTCTGGTCTGTATTATTTATTTGCTAAATCTCTACAGTGTTATGATAAAATGGTCTTAACAAGCAAAATGACCTTATGAGCACATTAGAAATACTCTCAAACAGGGCAGCCATCAGAAATTTGGGGGCCCCTTACACAGCTTTAGGCCGGGCTCCCCCCCCACCGCACCGCCACCACACTGAGCCGGTCACACTGTTATTATACATTTATATAGCTCTGGCATATACCGCAGTGCTGTAAGAAAACCCCGAGACAGTCACATCAATCTCTGTACAGAGGAGCTTACACTCTAATGCACTCTAAAAGGGCACCGGCAGTAGGGGGACTACAAATCCCAGCAATAAATTTATACACCAATGCAGAAGAGTATATGAATTTGGCTCAGAGCTTAGCGACCCGATGGACTCTGGGATTAGCGACCCGGTGGACGCAGGGATTAGCGACCCGATGGACGCAGGGATTAGCGACCCGATGGACGCAGGGATTAGCGTCCCGCTGGATGCAGGGCTTAGTGACCCACTGGACGCAGGGCTTAGTGACCCGCTGGACGCAGGGCTTAGTGACCCGCTGGACGCAGGGCTTAGTGATGCACTGGGTGCAGGGCTTATTGACCCGCTGGACGCAGGGCTTACCGACGCGCTGGACTCACCTGAGAGTGACCCTGCAGAGCCCACCATAGATGCTGCACAGCCCATCTGAGACTGTCTATAGTGGGCTCTGAAGGGGTTCTAAGGTAGGCTGGTCAGGGCTGCATCCCCCTCCCTCCTTCCTAGCTCCTCTTACCTGCACACCAGGCCTCCTCTGCCGCCGGACTGGCCGGAAGTGACGTCACGAGCAGCGTCGCTGATGGGGCCCCAGCTTGTCTCAAAGCCGCTGGAGCGGCAATGCTGGGGCCCTGCGCTGCTAGGGCCAGGCCTCTGCCGCCGCTGCAGGGGCCCGTCCGCCTCCTCGCTCTTCACCGTTGGCCGATACTCATGTAAGGGTCCCGGGCGGGCCCCCCAGGCTGCCCGGGCCCCTCACATGAGTATCGGCCGTACCCCCCTGATGGCTGCCCTGCTCTCAAAGATCTGCAGAAAACTGTATGTAACACTACGAGTAAAAAAAAATAAAAAAAATTATGCTTTATCACACAGCAGACAAAGCTTGGAATTAGGTTTTAAAATCAAGTGTTACATAACAGCAAATATTATTATTATTATTATACAGGATTTATATAGCGCCAACAGTTTGCACAGCGCTTTACAATATAAGGAATACATGACAATTACAATACAATTCAAGACAAGATGATAAATATAAGCATTAACATGTGTAATAACACTAGAAACCCACAATTTTTTTGTACATATTATTCATGCTGTGTGCAATGCCCAATACTACAGAATACATTTGCCACACAATGTAATGTAAGATAAGCTAGTGAGGGCAAAGAAAACATTCTGTGATCTACTAAATAAAGGAAATGAGAGAATATGGGGAATACCACTGATTATTTATTCTTCTAAAAATCAATGTTCAGCTTTAGTTTAGCCAAAACCTTTTGATAGTTTGGAAAACTTAGGAAAGGATTTAAATTTCGGAAGATGTTTTTAAGTATAAAAAGTAGTCTTATACGCCAGCAAATACAGTATGTTAGTTTCTATATTTGCTGTTATGTTACACTAGGTTTTAACACCTTTTTCCAAGCTAGGAAATAAAGCATAATTTTTATTTTGAAGATACACTTAAACAAATTGCTGTCCGTCTGTTTTACAAAATGGAGATACGGTAGTGATCCCAGGGCAGGAGGAGGTTTTAAAACAACGGAAGACCCAGAATCTGCACATAAGCTCACTACTTTCCTCCCCTTTGTCTCCTCACCCCTACATATGCCCTTTTGCCGTATGCCCTTTTTCCACCATCCTGTCAAACTGGTCCCACAAACTCTTGTTTGATCCACTCTTTTGGAGACCATTTTTGTGTTAGTTTTTGCTCTTTCAGGTGTTAGCCTCTAAATACAAATATTGTCTACAGCTTTTGCCTGGTTGCTTCTTCATTGCTGTGTTTTGTATGCATAGTCTTTAAAAAAAAGATATACCCACCCGAAGCCACCCGATGTGCAGCTGATTTCAGTTGGAATCAGCCGTACAAGCCTGAAGTGAATAGCCGAACAGCGTTCGGCTAACGTCCGCTTCGGGTCGGTTAGTCACTCGGCTGCCTACGGCAGCTTAGTGAATAGACCCCTTACCTGCTAAAAAAAAAAAACAATGGACAGTGGCCAGAGTTACCACAGTACTGGCTGTGGTCTTCAGACAATGCCTTGTATTTTTATCAATGAATAAGGAGTTCTCTGATTGGACAAGGGTACATTGCACCATGTGCAATCAGACAATGGGGTCTATTCACAAAGCTGCCGAGGGCAGCCGAGTGAATGACCGATCAGAAGTGAAGTGAGCCGAACACTGTTCAACGGCAGCTTTGTGAATAGACCCCAATGTCTTGAATTCATTGATACAAATTCTAGGCATACTCTCAATGATATGATATAAATATACTTACAGCTGTACATTGGTATAAGCTGGACCAATGTGAGTATGCAAAATACTGCATACCTGAGGTTCAGCTTTAATGTATCTACTGCACCATTACCAAGCTCTATGTTTTAATCCCCTCAGAAGTGTCACGTTTTTTAATTTCCAAAAGATTAGATAACCTTGTAAAGTATACTTTCCAAAAAAAGGGATCTTGCGGGGTTTTTCTGTACTGTCCTGGCATTTGTATTTGCTGTTTTATAACAAAAAGTTTTTTTCAATTTTCTGGGGGGTCTTTTGTACTTTATATAGTAAAAACCAAAAACAAAACCCCAGTGCATTTTAAATACCCCAAAATAAAAGCCTCATCTCTCTAAAAAAAATGATCTAAAATTAATTTGGATCCAGTGTTGCATGACCAAGCATTTGTCAGTCAAAGTATGAGAGCACTGAAAACTTAGAAATGGCCTGGACAGGAAGGTGGTTAATACGTTTTGCTGCTGTTGTTCCATTGCTGCCAAGTAGTCTGCTGTCAATGTTTGCCATATTGCTGGTTTTCAAAGAGGAACTTTATGCAGATATAGAAAGACAGTTGAAAGAGGAACTGTAATCTGTGCCAAAAAAAGAGCACGCAGAGGAAAAAGGACTAGTCACCAGTATTACATGTGGTCTCTCTAAAGCTAATGTTTTCTCCATTACTGGCCTACAATGCACTGTTTTGCACTGTCTCTAGGCAAAGGTGCCCATCTTAGTAGAGTACCATGGATTTACTTCCTCGTATTAGAGCTGTCTTCTAGTGACTGGTGATCTGATGACTGATGAGGTAATGATAAAGAAGCAGATGGGGAGATTCAAAAATCACAAATCCACAGAAGCACAAAATGAACCCGAAGCAGGGAGATACTTGAACTGCAGGTCCGGAGGCACAGATTCTTCTCCAACAATGAAACAGTTATAAGTACAGTAGAGAAATCACAAAATGTCACTCCATATCTCATGAGAGTACCAATCACAGGCAGCCATGCAGTAACACACCTTGCAGATCTACAGCTATGTGGATGTAGATTTAGGAGTGCCTAGGTACAGGTACATGCCAGGAAGTCTTTTGCAAGTAAATTTAAGGCAAAAACTAAATTCTTCTGGGTACCGCTTAGGGATAATTCCTTGATGTTCCCTACAAGATAGCAAATCTTCACTTTTTGAGTTCAGGTCAACATTAAAGAAGTTATGAATTAGTGAAATATCATTAAATGCATTTTAAATGCCCCTAACGTCAATTGTCTTGATAGCATTTTGTTATCCAATTCACAGATGGGCAAAAGTTTGTGCCAATGTTTATCAAATTGATATTTTTAGGAACAAAAATACATAAATAGATTTTAGTGCACACAAACACAATACAATACCCATTTTTTTTTTTAGAAAATATAAAAGATGGGGTAACCTCAAGTAAAAGGACACCAAACATTTCAAAACTTAACATTGTGCATGCCTATACAATGGTACTCAAAATTTTCCATAAAAGCTTTTATGGCTCATCATTTTAGAGTTAACATACAGGCCGGTACAAGTGATCAGGCGGCTCTTCAGCTCTAAAGCCCTCTGCCTGCTCTGCAGCAGCAGCTATGATCTTGGTATAACCAATTCAAGATCAGGACTTATATGTATGTCCTATGGTCCTGAAATTGTCAGAATCTATGGGTTAAAAACGCACAATCCTGCCTCAAAGAACCTCCTATACTTCTTTAGTGTGACAAGTGACATCACATTGCTCAGTTTTGAAGAGGCCCCATAGAATCAAAACGGAATCCTATTGTCGAGTGTTGTTGTGCTTCTGGAAAAATGTGACATATCACTTTGGTGTGAGCAGTATCTTATAATATTTCAAAGAATTGACGCTCCTGTCTACCATCTGTATGTGAAAGCACCTGTCGTGCCTGTGTCGAAGGTATCAGCAGCTCCCCATTACTAAAGCAATGTACCGACATTTGTTTGCATTATGAAATGAAATGAAACAGCTTGTTTTGTTTTGCTTGTTTTAGCAGTTTTGTGTCTTTAATATCATATACTGTATCATCTGCATAAGTTACTGTCCATATATAGGCTGACTTAAAAATCACGTCCTGCATTTACTTTTGGTGTTTATATGTTGCACCCCTCTGATTTATTTTTTCTGTATCTTGTTGTCTTTAGAAAACCTTTCCTAATCCTTTGCCAGTAAATTCTAAACCAACAATAAGCCATGGAGATTTGACTGCAGTATATGTGTTGGAAGTAAATACAACATTGGTTCTGTTTCTTGGAACTGGAAATGGACGGTTGCTGAAGGTGAATTATGAAGTTCACAATTACTATAAATATAACATTATTATATGTCTAAAGACATTATTTTATTCGTTTTTAATAGAAAGTATTAAAACCTCTTTCCGGTTTCGATTGCTTCTATTGCATCTGTATGCCTGTGGGAGGGTGGAGAAGGGGGGGTCCCTGTCTTTGTTTGTCCTGGTGCCTAATTGTCTTCTCTGGGATTCCTGTGAATTCTAACTGTGGTTGGTCCTTTAGGAGCTGGAGAGAAATTTGTCAGATGAACAGTGACTTTAGCCAATCAGCTGCAGTTTCTGTCCAGGTATTCTGGCAGCTGGCTGTCAGAATGCAATAGCTCTACGGGGAGATTCCTCCAGCCACGCTGTTTAGCATTGATTGGGGATTCGTGTGTTTTTCTCTTGTTCAGCCCGTATATGTCCAGTTTAAAGGGTAACTCCACTTTCCCTGGGGAATCTGGGGAAATGGAAGAGGGTAAAATTCCCCAGTGGGAACACAAATAGTAGTAAAAACCTGACAAATGTTCTAACCTTTCCTCACTCCATCCAAAATTTAAAAAATGGCTTTAGGTTAAAAATTAAAGATTAATTCAGATCAAACCAATATACATTGCCAAAGTATGTCTTTACATTTGTGCCCAAGCACTTACAGTCATCATGTTTCCAAATAGCTAGCTCAAACTCTCTCAGCTCAGATTCCCTGGACTTCCTGTCCAGTACTAGATCACAAGGGAGCAGTCTACAGCAGTGTCCATCTACTAGGGAAAAAGGAAGGAGGAGTGGGGAACAAGGCGCAGAGGAGAGGCTTGCCTTACTATGCCTGTGGGGTCTATTCACTAAGCTGCCGAAGGATCTAGCCATAGCTTCGTCTGATCCTTCGGCTAGCTTCGGCCTCAGGACCCCCTGCTGTACAGGATATTCACTATAGCCCGTACAGATCCCGAAGTATGCCGAGCGGCTGAGCCGAGGTGAAAGCCGTAGCTGGCCCAGTGGCCGGCCATTGGCCAGCCGACAGCCTGCTTCTGACCACTTGCAGAGAGATCAGCGTCCCTGGTTACCAGGTAACCAGGGACGCTGTCATTACACACTGACAACCCGTCCGGGCCGCTATGATATCACAGCGGCCTCTCCGTGTTCTCGGTGTGTAATGACAGATGGTGTTCCTGGTTACCTGGTAACCAGGAACGCCATCTATCATTACTCTCTCGGACGCTCTGGGAGTCTAATACGGCTCCCAGCCGCCCAGGAGAGAAACACTTTTTCCCAGAAAGGTTCACTCTGCTCGATCGATTCCTATTGGCTATTTCACTTTGCAATAGCCAATAGCAAACCAGCTATTGCACCGCCCACTGCTGCTGTCAATCAGCAGAGGGGGACCTGCAGTTCTCCATCAGGTGTTATTGGCTATTGCAAAGTGAAATAGCCAATAGGAATCTAGCTATGCATTCCTATGGTGTTTTTTGTTTTTTTTTACGGCAGCAGAACCGCCGGCCAATAGATAACAGTTGGGCGGAGCTAGCTGTTACTGCTAGCTCCGCACAATCGTTTTCTATTATGTCTTTCTACTTTTTAAACTGTTTTTCTATTCTGCTCGGTAGAGGGACCGAGCAGAACAGCCGAGCTCACTGCTGTTCGGCATCTATGAGAATAGGCTGAACAGCAGCGAGTAGCCTGACGGAGGCTGGAGTCAAACTCCTTCTGCACTTCTGCTCAGCATGTTCGGCCGACCCGAAGCCACGCGATGTACGGCTGATTTCAGCCCATATACGGCTGAATCAGCCATACAACCCTGAAGTGAATAGCCGAACAGCTTCACTTCACTTCGGGTCAGTTATTCACTCGGCTGCCGTCGGCAGCTTAGTGGATAGACCCCTGTGTGTTTGTGGCGACACACACAGCATATTAGCACACACAGGGTGGCTCCATAAGACCCTGCAAGGGAAAGGAGCCACCCTAAAGCAGGATTTCAGGGCCAGTGCTCAGGGAACCAGCTGATTCCACAGGAAACTAAAACTTTTAACATCAAGGAGCAGCGTCCATTGTACGTGATTTCATCAGCATTTAAAATAGCGAAATAACATTTGACTTTAATATTACTTTAACAGAAATTGATCAGCGTTGGTGGATACGTTTGTGCCCCATACACTGTATTATGTTTTTCCCAACCTGTTACAAGTAGTAAATCCAGTTATTGTAAATCTATTTATGTTAATGAATTAGGGCTAGTAATTATTAAAATTTCGATTAATTATAACGCACATACAGAGGGGGGTCTCACCAGAGCTTTGAGGGGGCCTCACCAGGGTAGCAGGGCTCTGTGGGGTCTAACCAGCCTTGTTAGAACAACAAGAGGGCGCAAAACTAGGTCAGCTGACACAAGTTCTACATGAGTTTAAGTCTGAAGCTGCAGTGTTCAAAACAATGCGCCTGGATCCTCTTGATGATAATTACCTGTATGTAGCTACTACGAATGAGGTTGGTATTTTCTACTTGCTACAGTTTTTTCATATATAAAATATAAATATTCAAGCTAACCCGCACTGCAGGTGTTTAGTGCTCGTTTTCATCTAGGTGCATCCTCCAGCCTGTCTCCTCCTTCGCTGTAGCGATGGTATGTCCTCCAGCGTCTTCACATCTTATACACTGTGTATAACAAGTGATGACTCAGGGACTGCAGACTGCTGAAGCACACGGGGAGAGAGGCTCCATGGACTGTTCTAACAGCCAGCCATCTCCAAGGATCTGATGAGTATAACTTTATTTTTGCACCTAGACAAAAACAAGCACTTAAAGTAGTATTAAACGCTCAAGCTTTTGTCAATAATGAATCCAGGTCAAATATACATTGCCCAGGAAAGCATTTCTTAAAATTTTTGCTCAAGCACTTACAGTCATCATGTTTCCAAACAGCGCCAACTTTTTCAGCTCTGCTTCCCTTAATTTCTTGTCCAGTTCAAGATCACAAGGGAGAGCGCAGTCTCCAGCAACTATCCATTGGAGAAGGGAGGAAAAGAGCAGTGGCCTTGCTGTGCCTGTGTGTTTGCAGAGACGCACACAGCTTACTAGCACACACAAGGGTGTCTCTGCAGGACTTTGCAAGGGAGAGGAGTCACCCAAAAACAGGATGTCATGGCCGGTACACAGGAAACCAGCTCATTCTGCGATAAGCTAAAACTTTTAAACCTCAAGAAGCAGCATCCATTGTAATTGATTTAATCACCATTTGAAGTACTGTAGCTTATATAACATTTGACATTAATACCACTTTAAGCCTTGCAATGCTGGGGTAGTCCCACTGCAAGGGTTAAGAATATGTATGCCCGGCATTCTGCCTTAAGCTTTTGAGACTAACAGGGTTATTCACAAAAGGGTGGAGAGTTTGGGGAAGGCAGGAGAAGTGACCAATCTAGGACAATATACCTTATCTAGAAAGTGAGATGAATTGGAGAATTTTTCCAAATCAACTATAACATTCACTTCCCGATCTAGTGAGCCGATGTGTGACAGTGTAATTGTCACACATCAGCTCGAACTATGAGGATGAGTGATTTTAACTCACCTCATAGTTCTCCTTTAATGGTAATAAAGATTGCAGAATGTTTTGAAACTGGTCGCAAATTATATTAGATTAGTATGTATTATATTATTGGATGGCTTGTTCTTTAGCATGTAAGTTATCAATGTGTTTTACATGGCAGTAATGTTTTCAATTAATTTATATTTTTGTAATGCAATCATATATTGTTAGGTTGTATATGTGTAGATTATGGATAAATAAAATGCCATTCCTTTATATGTTTTATTTGTAGCATACTAAAAATATGATTTGTTTACCTAGATAAAACGGGTGAGAGTTGCAAAATGTGAACAATATCAGTCGTGCAATGAATGCTTGGCTTCAGCTGATCCGCACTGTGGGTGGTGCCTAATAAATAACAGGTTTGATATTTGGGATTTGTTTTAAAAATAATCGTGTGCAGAAAGCTTAAAAGTAAAACAAATATAAGGTCAGTCATACATAGCCAGACCTCTTTTCTATTTTGATAAAGTATTGGACTTGTACCCATTTATGTTACAATTGCTGCCAATTGCTTTAACCCTGCTTACAAAATTTACTGTGCTTTATAATAAAAAAAATTATTTTTATAGGAAAAAAAGAACAATTTTAGGATGTGTGTACATGGTCATTTGATTATATACTGCTTACAGAACTGCTTTGATTACAGAACTGCTTTTCTCACAATCTAAATCAATGGTTGAAGCAGCTTAGAAACAGAAATCAAATGCCAGCTGAATGCGTGTTAATGTATGCTGCATTTGGCCATCTACGCAAGCCCTTTGGGATACATTACAGTCAAGTAGAACAGTAGAAAGGCATCATGGCACACTCACAAACCAGCATGTAAAACAACTTGTCTCACCACTAAGGACAATGACAGAGGTTTGGATACACGTCTTCTGCAAAGGATGTGTAAGCCGCACTGCCGCGCCAAGGCACCTCTTATAGTGCGGTCCTAACTCTAAACTATGAGAGTCTCCATCTTGGAGCACATGGGGGCAGACAGTCAAGGACACATACATAGCATGGCAATACATAGAGAGCACACATTCTGGTTTTGTTTTTCATGCTTACCTTGTCTGACCACCCACTGTGCAGAACTTTCTAGTTGTCAATGACTTTGTGTCCTGAGAACATTAGCCTGCTTGGAATTCAAAGTTATGTTCTTTGATTGGTCAAAATAAAATATGGCACAACTGTTCTCTACCCACACTATAGTCTCTTTCAGTGGTGTCCACCTTAAAAGGGCCCATGGGTGACATTTACATTGGGCCACATCTAAATTGAATCCTTATTATGCTCCATACTGGCTGTACAAGGGGCTTCTGGTAGGTAAGGTTTTGCCAAAATGTGTCCCCAATACAAATTTGTTTCTGAAATGTTTCTCATTTGTAAAAACATTTCAATTGTTGTTACGAAGTCTTTATTATATTGGCATAACAAAACAGGAATGCAAGTTTAAAAATGTACATACAAAAAAAAATAAGAGAAAAAATATTACGGGAACAATAAGATTAGGGAGTCCATTAAAACTCAATAGGGCTAAGTGCTAATAATTATCTAAAATATATAAATATATAAAAAACAATTATTTTTTTTACACACAATATTAATTCATGAATGAAAGCCACAGCAGTAGCTTTCCTTCATATATTAATGCCCAGCAGGACCAATCTGTCAAAATTGCAGACCAGATTGTATTACCAACTGCTATCTACAGTTACATACCGTAGTTACATAGTTAGTCAGGTTGAAAAAAGACACAAGTCCATCGAGTTCAACCTATAGAGATATGAAAGAAAAGAAAAAAGAAGAAAAGCCTAAACAGAACACTATGCCCACAATTACCCACTGTTGATTCAGAGGAAGGCAAAAAAAACCCTATAAAGCATTGTTCAATTTGCTCCAACAGGGTAAAAAATTGATTTCCTGATCCCATAAGGTAATCGGATATTCCCTGGATCAACAATATCTGATGCTTAATATACCTATAAGAACTCAATATCCAGTAATATTCTGTGCATTTAGGAATACATCCAGATTTGTTTTAAACAATAAACTGAGCTGGCTAAAACTACCGTATATACTCGAGTATAAGCCGACCCGAATATAAGCCGAGGTACCAAATTTCCCAAATAGATGTACAATCACACAGTGCATTCAGATCTGCTTGTAGGTTGGAGACATCCTTTAAGGACTGTATTCCAACTACATAATGTGGTGTCATCTGCAAACACAGAAATAGTACTTTTAATCTCCAATTCTATGTCATTTAGAAATATGTTAAACAGTAAGGGGCCCAACACTGAACCTTGGGGGACACCACTAACAACCTCAGACCATTCAGAGTACGAATCATTGATCACCACTCTCTGAATACAGTCTTTAAGCCAGTTTTCTATCCAATTACAGTGTGCATACTTTATACCTACGGACCTTAACTTAAACATTAGCCGCCTGTGGGGAACTGTGTCAAACGCTTTTGCAAAGTCCAAGTATACTATATCCACAGCCATTCCTCTGTCCAATGTATTACTCACTTCCTCATAAAAAGAAAGTAGGTTTGTTTGACAATTTCTGTCTTTTGTGAATCCGTGCTGACTATCTCTTATGATATTATTTTCAAGCAAAAACAAGTGCATGTGATCCTTCATCAAACTTTCAAGTTTTTCAAACTTTCTTTCCAACTATTGAAGTTAAACTTGCAGGTCTGTAATTACTTGGTAAAGACTTTGATCTCTTTTTAAATATAGGCACCACATTGGCCTTGCGCCAATCCATCGGTACCAAGCCAGTCATTAGAGAGTTTCTAAAAATTAGATACAATGGCTTTGAAATTACACAGCTCAATTATTTGAGGACACGTGGGTGTAAGCCATCCAGTCCAGGTGTTTTGTTCACCTTAATTTTGACTAACTGTTTCTGTACTATATCAATAGTCAGCCTAATCAATGGTTAAAATTGCCATTTCTATGTCTCATCTTTCTTGGAGCTATTTGTTATCTCCTTTCTCACAAAAAATGTATAATTGTACAATTGCTTTGTGGTTCAGTAGATGCTATGGCACTGCTATCCCCATTATGGACCTGAGTTACATCCTGTTCCTTGGTGTGCACAGAGCTGAAGAAAGTATTTAATAGATTTTCCTTCTCTTTGTCCCCAGTTACCAACTCCGAGTTATCTTTTAAGGAGCCAACATGCTCAGACATGATTTTTCTACTAATCTCTGCATTGTTTGAGATTACCAGATCCAGCAGAGCATCATTTCTAGTGGTGGCTTCTACAAACTGTACCATAAAATTGTCATGTAATAAGTTTATAAATGTCTGCCCTTTTACTGTTCCAGCAGTGCCATTATGCCAGTCAATGTCAGGATAGTTAAAATCTCCCATTAATACTATACTGTCCCCGCCCTTGTAGCCATTTCTATTTGTTTAAGGAGCTGAGTCTCTATCTCTTCATTAACACTGGGGGGCCTGTAACAAACTCCAACGATTACCTTTGCGTTATGCATACCAGTATACAGTATCCACCCATAACGCCTCAGCACCATCACACTCACCATCACTAAAGTCCTCTTTTGCAATCACTTTAGATCACTTCTCACATAGATTCAAACACCACCACCTTTTCGTTTTACCCGGTCTCTCTGAAAGAGAGCATAGCCAGGAATATTAACAGCCCAATCATGAGAAGAACCAAGCCGAGATTCAGCAATACCAATTATATAATAGTTCTCTGCGTGCACCAAAGATTCCAATTCTCCCATTGTACTGTGCAGACCTCTGGTATTGGTGAACAAACAATTCAAGCCATTTTTACATTTTTCACTTGTAATTGCTGTATCTTTTATTGTAGTACAATTTGTACTATCATCTCCAATGTTTGCAACAAGGGAATCTCCTTATCCAGTTTGATTTCCATCCCCTCATTTTCCCCTATTCCGCCCTCCATTATAGTCTGACCCCTGTATGACATATCTGAACCATTACATTCCTACTACACACTACATTACAGTGCATTTTAGTTGCATGTGCACCTCTATTTTAGTAAAAATAAATAACATTTTTATTTAAACATAATATATCACATTGAAAATGTAACCATGGATGATTCCTTGATTGAGGTGAATAGATCCTTGCAAACAATTGGCTATGACAATGAGATAATGATGGTCAGTGACAGATACTTGGAATAAATAGAGATGATTATCAGATACAAGAAAATCCTTACTGGAAGAGCCATGCATGTAAATACAAAAGAGATACACTGATTTAGAGCAATCTAAAGGGACAGAAACCTTCCAGAAAATGGATACAAAATTTAATATCACCTTAAATACTCCGGAGGATGTGATCATGCAGAATAAGGGAACAAAATATCTTAGAGACAAAGAATATTCCAAAGAAATTAAAGTATATCATTGGAATTATTATGGCCAAAGAAGGTTTACACCCAGTGTGGGTCTGAGATTCAAAAAGGCTCCATTTTTCATAATACTCCTATTGCTACTGGCAAAAGAGTCAGCTTTCCAGAAAGAGAAACTTCTTTTTATTTCAGCCTTACCATCCAATTCTCAATTAGGAATAACTGACAGAAAAGGGAAGTTAGTGGACATATTTTCTGATAATGCAGAACAAAATGAGATTAAAAAAAAGTTACCACATCAAAAATACAATTACAAGAAAAGAAAGGGCAAAAAATGAGATGGGTGGCTATAGAATGAGGAGGAACAGAACAGTTAAGTAATGTTTTACAAAACATGAATCTCTCAGAATTTGAACTCGCCCAACCACAAATTCCTTTTTTATTACATGGTGACTTTGGCACTCAGTTTAATTCAGTCATCACTTTAGTTGATGTAAATAATTTTGTTTGCACAAAAGGCAAATAAATAGGCTATTTACTATGCACGGGAATTTTAACATTGCATGGGGAATTTTCCTTTAGCTTAGTGAGAGTGGTGAAATTTCGCTTTGCAACCAATACCAAATCACATGCAAGGAAACTAAAACAAAACAGTATTTTTTCTTGCACATGATTGGATGATGGAAGTGAGCAGAGCTTTACCTCATTCACTAAGTTAAGGGGAAACTTCCCATGTAAATTGCAAATTCCCTTGCAAAGTGAACCGACTATTTGCCTTTAGCAAATCAACTCCAAAAATATAATTTGGATGCCATAGGTTATCGTAGATTAAAAAAAATCGACAGATTAAACATTGATAGATTTAAAAAAAACAATATTTGTCTGAGTGGCAAGTCCACTGCCTCTTTTAAAAATGATTTAGGGAATATTAATAATTTGCCATTTTTCATAGGCATTCAGGTCTCAGGTGGTTGTGCAGCATCTCAGGTGGCCTTTGTGAGCCCTCAGGTGGGCTGTGCGCGCTCTAATTGGCTGTGTGTGGTCTCATGTGGGCTATGCGGATTCTCAGGTGGGCTGTGCAGGGTCTTGGGAGGGCTGTGTTGGGTCTCACCAGTCAACAGGGCTGTGTGTGATGTCCCCAGGGCTGTGTAGTCTCTCACCAGGGTTGTGTATGTTCTAACCAGGGCTGTGTGCAGTGTCAATAGGGCTGTGTGCAGTGTCATCAAGGCTGTGGGATCCCACCAAGGCTGTGGGTTCTCACCGGGGCTGTGTGCGGTGTCACCAAGGCTGTGGGGTCTCACTAGGGCTGTGTGGGGTGTCACTGGGGCTGTGGGGTTTCACCAGGGCTGTGTGCAGTGTCACTAAGGCTGTGCGGTCTCACCAGGGCTGTGTGCGGTGTCACCAGGGCTGTGGGATCTCCCCAGGGCTGTGTGCGGTGTCACCAAGGCTGTGGGGTCTCCCCAGGGCAGGGTTGTGTGGAATTTCCCCAGGTCTGTGTGGTGTCTCACCAGGTCTGTGGGGTCTCATCAGGGCTGTGCAGGCAGCGGGGTTTCCCAATGTTGGTACAGGCGGCGGGGACTCCCCATGGCAGATGCGGGAAGATGAAGAAGTAGGAAGAGATGTGCGGATCGGCGCTGTAAGCACTGATATCGGTATCGATTGCAATACCGGTAATGGCAGGTGGGGCTCTGCCTCACTGGTTTGGGGGTGACGTTTTTTGCCACCCACTTGGAAAGTGCTGCCCAAGGCAAATGCCATGTTTGCCTAGCGGCAGATACACCCCTGGTTACGCACATTGCAAGGACATGCCTGCTGACCTAATTTTGTTTCCTTTGACGGCCTGTTGTACAGATCTAGTCTATATGATGGATGGGAGAATAACTGTAATAAATGTAGTTATTTGAAAAGCCTTCTGTCCTGTCTAGAGGTACCATGAGGGCTTGATTGGTAGTATTGTTCAAATGGTACATGTGTATAATACACAGATTAAGTCAAATTGATGGAATACTATATAAAACATGAATTAGGATGCACTGCATTGGCTGTTTTAGGACAGTTGCAGTGTTCCAGGATTACACCAGCAAATCACTGATTTAGTTTTCTTATGGCTTAGATTTACTGTTTACTAAAACTGTCCCATGTGACATGATGATACTGTGATTGTTGTCACATCTGATGTCTCACAATTACTTCTAACCATTACAGGAGAACTATGAGGTGAGTGCTTTTCACTCATCCTCATAGTTCTAGCCGACCTGTGACAATGAAACTGTCACAGGTCGGCTCAGTAGATCGCAGACATCCCAACTCTCCCGGACGCTCTGGGAGTCTCCCGCTATTATATATAGGAGAAACTCTTCCTCCCAGAAAGGTTTAATCTGCTCAATCGAGCAGATTAAACCTTTCCCTGTGATCATTTTTTTTCTTTTCTGACATCGGGAGCCGCGGCCCGATTACTCTGACGACTGCAACTGGAAGAATACTAAAAAATAAATTAAAAAAAGCCCTGCTATTGCTTCCTGTGCTATCTGCTATCATTTCCGGGGGGTGCTCTCGCCCAGCGCCCCCCAAACCCCCGTCTGCGGATGGGGGGTTGGAAAGGGCACCTCCCTGAAATGAGAGGGACACCTCCCTGAAATTGCTTCTTTCAGGTTGGGATCCCTGAGATCGGGAAGTGAGCGAACACATACCGGCGTTCGCTCACTTCTCGATCCTGTCACAGAGCCGTGACAGGGGGAGGGGCTGGATTCCCCCCTCCCCGCTCCGATCCTCCAGCTCTGACTGGCGCAACGGACAGGGGAGGGGGCGGGTACAGCTGGGTATCTGCTTCTAGATAGGCATAGCCAGCTGTCACTCACGCAGCTGGGCGGATCCAGACATAATTGTAGGGATCCGTTTCAGCTGTGCCGTCTCAGTATACCGCGAGCTGTAGCTCGCGGTATACTGAGCTTAGGGTGACGGGAGGACGCTAGTTTGTGTGCTCCTGTTACCCTTCGGAGAACTATGGGGAAAAGCCCTAACCCCATAGTTCTCCTTTAAACTATCTATTATCATAAGCAAAACTTAGTTGAGGTGGCACCATTAGTGGACAGTGGACTCCCCCTGAATTGGTTTTCATCAGATTAAAGAATATCTTAACCCCCCAAAATGTAATATATTAGAACTTATTAGTCCTTAGATGTGGTAGCTGCATTAGTTTTCCTTTTCAAGCTTTGTTTCCCTTTATTTTCACCTGGTAAACTTGCAAATAACTCACTTGCTGTACCTTCATGTTTACAAGTCCCCCCCCCCCCCCTCCCCCTGT